>NW_027602086.1:0-50681 GCF_053455715.1 Rhinoraja longicauda | reverse complement strand
CAATTCCCTCGTCCAAATCATTAATATACACTGTAAATAACTGGGGTCCCAGCACTGAGCCTTCCCGCATCTAGCCTCTCCAACCCCTTAAGAATTTTATATGTTTCAATAAGATCCCCCCTCAGTCTTCTAAATTCCAGCGAGTACAAGCCCAGTCTATCCAGTCTTTCTTCATATGAAAGTCCCGCCATCCCAGGGATCAATCTGGTGAACCTTTTCACTTAGTATGGCTGTATTGTAACTCACATTTCATTCGTTTTTTAAATGTTTTTATTTATTTACTGGTCGATACTGTACAACAGATTGACCGTGCAGTTGTGAAAGTTAAATAGCATGATATCATTGTATCAGAAATAAAACCATACCAGACTAAGATGGGCCCAAACTTCTCCTTCATTGGTGCATGACTCTCTCCTCCCGCCCTCCCCTCTCCCCCCCTACCCCCTCCACTCTCCCCCTCCCCCCTCCACTCTCCCCTCCCCCCTCCCCCCTCTCCCTCCCTCTCCCCCTCCACTCCCCCTCTCCCTCCCCTTCCCCCCCCCTCCCTCCCTCTCTAGGAGATAGATTTAAACTTTAAAATGTGAATAACTTAAAAAATATAACACCGATTTCAATTAAACTTCTTCCATTCGCACCAAAGGGACGATGGTGAGTGAGGTGGGCCTAAAATTGTCGCGCTATCGTGTGCCATTTTGGCTGCAGTTCAGGAACAAACAAACAAACAAACAAACAAACGAGAGTTTTAGTATAGAGACTAGACCAAGTGGACCCGTTGGGCCCAAACTACTGCATTGGTGCAGCACCCTCTCCCCTCCTCCCCTCCTCCCCTCCCCTCTCCCCCTGCGGTCTCCCCCCTCCCCTCCCCTCCCCTCCGCCCCCCCCCCTCTCCCCCTCCCCTCCCCTCCACCCCTCCCCTTTCCCCCTCCCCTCCCCTCCCCCCTTCCCCTCCCCCTCCCCTCTCCCCCTTCCTCCCTCCCACTTCCTCTCCCCCAACTCCCCCCTCTCCCCCAACTCTCCACTTCCTCCACCCCCCCTCTCCCTCCCTCCCCTCCCCTCCCCTCCCCTCCCCTCCCCAACCTAGGAGATAGATGTAAACTTTAAAATGTTGGGCCCAAACCTCTCCTGAATTGGTGTTGCTTCCTCTCGGTGGAATTCTCTGCCACAGAAGGTAGTTGAGGCCAGTTCATTGGCTATATTTAAGAGGGAGTTAGATGTGGCCCTTGTGGCTAAAGGGATCAGGGGGTCTGGAGAGAAGGCAGGTACGGGATACTGAGCTGGATGATCAGCCATGATCATGTTGAATGGCGGTGCGTACAGGCTCGAAGGGCCGAATGGCCTCCTCCTGCACCTATTTTCTACGTTTCTATGTTCCCCCCCCTCCCCACCTTCCTCAACCCCTTCTCCTCCCTTCTCCCCACTCCCTCCCTTCCCTCTCCCCCTCCCCCCTTCCCACACACCCACTCCCCCCTCTCCCCATTCTCCGTCCCCTCTCCTCTCCCCCCTCACATCATCCTCCCTTCCTCCTCTCACCCCTCCCCCTCCCACTTCCCCCCTCCCTCCCCTTCCCCCCACTTCCCCCTCCCTCCCCTTCCCCCCCCGCTTCCCCCTCCCTCCCCTTCCTCCCCCCTCCCCCCATCCCTCCACCCTCCTCCCCTCTCCCTCCACCCCCTCCCCTCTCCCTCCACCCCCTCCCCTTCTCCTTCCTCCCCCTCCCCTTCCTCCACCCCTTCCCACCACCCCCCCTTCCCTTCCCATCCCCCTCAAACCCCCTTATCCTCCGCCCTCCCCCTCTTTTCCTCCCCCTCCCCCCCCTCCCTCCCTCCCTAGGAGATAGATTTAAACTTTAAAATGTGAATAACTTAAAAAATGTAACACCGATTTCCACTAAACTTCTTCCATTCGCACCAAAGGGACGACGGTGAGTGAGGTGGGCCTAAAATTGTCGCGCTATCTTGCACCGTTTTAGCTGTAGTTCAGGAACAAACAAACAAACAAACAAACAAACGAGAGTTTTAGTATAGAGACAAGACCAAGTGGACCCGTTGGGCCCAAACTTCTCCTGCAATGGTGCAACGCCCTCTCCCCTCCTCCCCCTCCCTCCCCCTCCTCTCTCCCCCTGCCGTCTCCCCCCTCCCCTCCCCTCCCCTCCCTCCACCCCTCCCCTTTTCCCCCTCCTCTCCCTCCACCTCTCCCCCTCCCATCTCGTCTCTCCCCTCCCCTTCCCCTCTCCCCCTTCCCCAACCCCCTCCCCCCTTCCTCTCCCCCCCTCTCCCCCAACTCTCCACTTCCTCCACCGCCACTCTCCCTCCCTCCCCTCCCCTCCCCTCCCCTCCCCTCCCCTCCCCTCCCCTCCCCTCCCCTCCCCTCCCCTCCCTCCTCTCCCCAACCTAGGAGACAGATGTAAACTTTAAAATGTTGGGCCCAAACCTCTCCTGAATTGGTGTTGCTTCCTCTCGGTGGAATTCTCTGCCACAGAAGGTAGTTGAGGCCAGTTCGTTGGCTATATTTAAGAGGGAGTTAGATGTGGCCCTTGTGGCTAAAGGGATCAGGGTGTATGGAGAGAAGGCAGGTACGGGATACTGAGCTGAATGATCAGCCATGATCATATTGAATGGCGGTGCGTACAGGCTCGAAGGGCCGAATGGCCTACTCCTGCACCTATTTTCTATGTTTCTATGTCCCCCCCCCTCCCCACCTTCCTCAACCCCTTCTCCTCCCTTCTCCCCACTCCCTCCCTTCCCTCTCCCCCTCCCCCCTTCCCACACACCCACTCCACCCTCTCCCCATTCTCTGTCCCCTCCCCTCTCCCCCTCCCATTATCCTCCCTTCCTCCCCACCCTCCCTCACCCCTCCCCCCTCCCCCCTTCCTCCCTCCTCCCCCTCCCCTTCCCACCACCCCCCTTCCCCATCCCCCTCAAACCCCCTTATCCTCCGCCCTCCCTCCTCTTTTCCTCCCCCTCCCCCTTCCCTCCCTCCCCCCTCCTTCCCTCCCTAGGAGATAGATTTAAACTTTAAAATGTGAATAACTTTAAATATATAACACTATTTCAATGAAACTTCTTCCATTAGCACCAAAGGGACGATGGTGAGTGAGGTGGGCCTACAATTGTTGCGCTGTCGTGCACCGTTTTGGCTGTAGTTCAGGAACAAACAAACAAACAAACGAACGAGAGTTGTAGTATAGAGATAGTGAATTTTGATTCAAGATGGCCTAAGTCTTGTGCCATATTGCAGTGGATTTAGACAGTTTTGCTTTGATATGTTGTATGTGAGGTTTCCAACAGAGTTTATGATCTATTTCACTGTACCTTAATTGGTACATGTGACAATAAATTACCTTGAAGTCTTGAAATCAGTTTGCATTCACGGCGCCAAAGTAGAGAGGGTCGAAAACTTCAAATTCCTAGAAGCCAATATCACCAACAACTTGTGTGGGACCGTCCAGATTGAAACAACGATCAAGATCACACAGATATCACAAAGTGCTGGAGTAACTCAGTGCCTCAGGCAGCATCTCTGGAGAGAAGG
Organism: Rhinoraja longicauda; assembly: GCF_053455715.1. Classification (NCBI taxonomy): domain Eukaryota; kingdom Metazoa; phylum Chordata; class Chondrichthyes; order Rajiformes; family Arhynchobatidae; genus Rhinoraja; species Rhinoraja longicauda. Next base: position 47,153 of record NW_027602086.1, on the reverse strand, counting down.
AATGGGTGGCCTTTCGAGTCGAGACCCTTCTTCAGGCTGATGTCAGGGGAGGGGGGTGGGGACACAGAAGGGATGTAGTTGGAGACAGAAAGACTAGTGGGAGAACAGGGAGGGGGGACGGGAGAGAGAGGGACAGAGGAACTATCCGGTTAGAGAAGTTTTGGTCTCCAAATTTGAGGAAGGATATTCTTGCTATTGAGGGCGTGCAGCGTAGGTTTACCAGGTTAATTCCCGGGATGGCGGGACTGTCGTACGTTGAAAGACTGGAGCGGCTAGGTTTGTATACACTGGAATTTAGAAGGATTAGAGGGGATCTTATCGAAACGTATAAGATTATTAAGGGGTTGGACACGTTAGAGGCAGGAAACATGTTCCCAATGTTGGGGGAGTCCAGAACCAGGGGCCACAGTTTAAGAATAAGGGGTAGGCCATTTAGAACGGAGATTAGTCTGGTCTACCCCAACAGCTGCTGAAGACCTTCTACCGCTGCACCATAGAGAGCATCCTAACGCATGGAATCCCTGTGTGGTACCTCAGCTGCACGGAGGCAGAAAGGAAAGCTCTACAGCGGGTAGTCCATAGAGCTCAGAGGGCCATCGGAACACAGCTACCAGACTTGGAGGGCATCTACAACACACGATGCCTCAGAAAAGCCACCAGCATCCACAAAGACTCTTCACACCCCTGCAACAGTCTGTTCGAACTCCTTCCATCGGGCAGACGATACAAGGCCTTCTATGCCCGCACCTCCAGACTCAGGAACAGCTTCATCCCCAGGGCCATAGCTGCTATGAACCGGTCCTGCTGAGCCGGATGGCCACAACGCATAGATCAACTTGCACTTTACCCTGTCCAAAACTGTTACAACTGTTCGTTTCGTTGGGTTGCTGCTGTCTAAATTACCTAAATTAGTGCATCGTATGGGAGGCGCATTCCCAATCTCGTTGTACCCCTGGGTACAATGACAATAAAGATATATTGTATTGTATTGTATGAGGAAAAACTTTTTCGGTCAGAGAGTTGTAAATCTTTTTTTTTTTTTTTTTTTTTTTTAATTTTTGAAAAGCATATGTACAAATCGAAATTTTAAAAAAAACACATTTGTTACAAAGTTCTTACATAGCTTCAATTTTTAAATTTTTGAAGAGAGAAAGTAAAAATAAAAATATAAAACTATAAACTTGGGGAGAGAGAGTAAGAGGGTTAAAAAAAAAAAAAGATCTAACAATAAAAATTAACGGGAGTAGATCCGGGAGACAAAAACCACAGCTGTACATCCAACCCCCAACTCAAGTTTCAACTTTTTATTTAAATTTTTTTAATTTTTTTTTATTTTAGTCCTGTGCCAAACCCATTTACTTTTCTAAAAATTCAATAAATGGAGACCATATTTTTAAGAATAACTCAGGTTTGTCGATTAAGGCAAACCTTATTTTTTCCAAATGCAGGGTCTCTGTCATTTCCATAGTCCACATTTTAATTGTGGGGGTTATTGGTTTTTTCCAAAATTTAAGTATTAGTTTTTTCGCAGTTATTAGACTGTAATCAAGAAAATGTACCTGACTTACTGTAAAATTTGTAGTATGTTCTGATAATCCTAATATAATTAATTTTGGGTCCATATCTAATTTTTTATTAATAACTTTAGAAACTATTTTAAAAATCTCCAACCAGAAGTTTTGCATTTTTATACAAGTTACGAAAATATGAGTTAAATTAGCTTCTTGAAATTGACATTTATCACACATAGGAGAGATACTAGGAAAATCCTATTTAATTTCGTCTTCGAATAATGTAATCTATGTATTATTTTAAATTGTATTAAGGAATGTCTAGTATTCAATGAACATTGATGTATATGTTGTAAACTTTCATCCCATATATCTTGCATTATAACTTGATTCAATTCGTCCTCCCATGCTCGTCTATAAGATTCTGATGACGGAATGTCAATGTCAAGGAGAGTATTGTAAATAAAAGATATTAATTTATTTGAGTTATAATGTCGATTCAGGCATACATCAAGTGTTTCTGGACCTCTAAACTTATATTCTTGCATGTGTGATTTTACATAATCTCTAAGTTGTAAATATCTAAAATAATTATTAACATGTAATCCGTACTTCTGCTGTAACTCCTGAAACGAAAGAAAAGTTCCCTTATGATAAAGATCTCCCACCCTTTTAATTCCATAACTTTTCCATTGAGCAAAGCCTCTATCTAAGACAGACGGTTTAAAAGAAGGATTATTCGCAATAGGAAGGAAAACAGATAATTTACTCAAATTAACGTAAGCTTTAATTGTTTCCAGGTACGGATAACACTGTGTATAATGGGATTACCTCCATATGTTTTTTTATTTAAATTTATTGGAGCTAAGAGGATCGCACCAATATCAAATGGTAAACAATCCTCTTTCTCCATCTTTAGAGTTGTAAATCTGTGGAATTCTCTGCCTCAGAAAGCAGTGGAGGAGGCAGGAACGGGGTACTGATTGAGAATGATCAGCCTTGATCATATTGAGTCATAGAGTCATTGAGTCCTACAGCACAGAAAGAGGCCCTTCGGCCCATCGTGTCCGTGCCACCCGTTACCAAACACAGTCTAATTTTAATCCCATTTTCCCGCATTTGGACCGTAGCCCTGAATGTTGTAGCATTTCAAGTGCCCATCCAAATGCCTCTTAAACGTTGTGAGTGTTCCCGCCTCCACCACCACCCCAGGCAGTGAGTTCCAGACTCCAACCGCCCTCTGGGTGAAAAAGTTCTTTCTCACATCCCCCCGAAACCTCCCTCCCCTTACCCTGTATCTATGTCCCCTCGTTGTTGAACCTTCCACCAGTGGAAGAAGTTCCCCGCCATCTACCTTATCTATGCCCCTCATGATCTTGTACACCTCGATCATGTCCCCTCTCAGCCTTCTCTGCTCCAGGGAACACAACCCCAGTCTGCCCAGTCTCTCCTCATAGCCGAGGCCCTTCATCCCATCGAGGCAGCATCCTGGTGAATCTCCTCTGCACCCTCTCCAAAGCTATCACATCCTTTCTATAATGTGGTGTCCAGAACTGTACACAATACTCCAGCTGTGGCCTCACCAGTGTTCTGTACAATTCCATCATTACCCCCCTACTTTTATATTCGATGCCCCGGCTAATGAAGGCCAGTAACCCATATGCCTTTTTGACCACCCTGTCCACCTGTCCTGCTGCCTTCAAGGACTTGTGTACCTGTACTCCAAGGTCCCTCTGTACCCCTGTCTTCCCTAGGGTCCTTCCATTCATGGTGTACTCCCTCTCCAAGTTATTCCTGCCAAAGTGCATCACCTCGCACTTTTCAGGATTAAATTCCATCTGCCCATCTGACCATCTCATCTATATCTTCCTGCAGCTTGCAGATCCCTTCCTCGCTATTCACCACCACCTCCTAACGTTGTGTCATCTGCAAACTTGCAGATCATGCCCTGTACGTTGACATCCAGATCATTAATGTAGATTACAACCAGTAAGGGACCCAACACCGATCCCTGCGGCACCCCACTGGACACCGGCCTCCAGTCACAGAAGCAACCTTCTACCATCACCCTCTGCCTTCTGTCACTAAGCCAGTTTTTTATCCATTTTGCCAAGGTGAATTGAATGACGGTGTTGGCTCAAAGGGCCGAATGGCCTCCTCCTGCACCTATTGTCTATTGTCTATTGTCTAAGTCAATGTTCATACCGCCGGACTGCAAGCTGCCCAGGCGAAATATGAGGTGCTGTTCCTCCAATTTGCGGTGGGCCTCACTATGGCAGTGGAGGAGGCCCATGACAGAAAGGTCAGACTGGGAGTGGGAGGGGGAGTTGAAATGCTGAGCCACTGGGAGATCAGGTTGGTTAAGGCGGACTGAGCGCAGGTGTTGAGCAAAACGATCGCCGAGCCTGCGTTTGGTTTCGCCGATGTAAATAAGTTGACATCTAGAGCAGCGGATGCAATAGATGAGGTTGGAGGAGGTGCAGGTGAACCTCTGCCTCACCTGGAAAGACTGTTTGGGTCCTTGGATGGAGTTGAAGGGGGAGGTAAAGGGACAGGTGTTGCATCTCGTGCGGTTCCAGGGGAAAGTGCCCGGGGATGGGGTGGTTTGGGTAGGAAGGGACGAGTGGACCAGGGAGTTACGGAGGGAACGGTCTCTGTGGAACACAGAGAGGGGAGGGGATGTGAAGATATGGCCTGTAGTGGACACCAACACCTCTAGTTCCTCAGAAGTTTTAGAAAGTTTGGCATGTCCCCTACAACTCTCACCAACTTCTACAGATGCACCATAGAAAGCATCTTATCGGAATACATCACAGCCCAGTTTGGCAACAGCTCCATCCAAGACCACATTAATGTGGAGAAATGTGAGGTTATCCATTTTGGTGGCAAGAACATGAAGGCAGATTATTATCTCAATGGTGTTAGGTTGGGTAAGGGGGAAGTGCAGCGAGACCTGGGTGTCCTTGTACACCAGTCACTGAAAGTAAGCGTGCAGGTACAGCAGGCAGTGAAGAAAGCCAATGACATGTTGGCCTTCATAACGAGAGGAGTTGAGTACAGGAGCAAAGAGGTCCTTCTGCAGTTGTACAGGGCCCTGGTGAGACCGCACCTGGAGTATTGGGTGCAGTTTTGGACTCCTAATTTGAGGAAGGATGTCCTTGCTATTGAGGCAGTGCAGCGTAGGTTCACCAGGTTAATCCCCGGGATGGCGGGACTGTCGTATGAGGAAAGATTGGAAAGACCGGGCTTGTATTCATTGGAGTTTAGAGGGATGAGAGGGGGATCTTATAGAGACGTATAAAATTATAAAAGGACTGGACAAGCTAGATGCAGGAAAAATGTTCCCAATGTTTTGGTCTCCAAATTTGAGGAAGGACATTCTTGCTATTGAGGGCGTGCAGCGTAGGTTTACCAGGTTAATCCCCGGGATGGTGGGATATGTTGAAAGACTGGAGCGACTAGGCTTGTATATGCTGCAATTTAGAAGGATGAGAGGGGATCTTATCGAAACATGTAAGATTATTAAGGGATTAGACACGCTAGAGGCAGGAAACATGTTCCCGATGTTGGGGGAGTCCCGAACCAGGGGCCACACATACAGTCTAAGAATAAGGGGTCGGCCATTTAGAACGGAGATAAGGAGAAACTTTCTCACCCAGAGAGTTGTAAATCTATGGGATTTTCTGCCACAGAGGGCAGTGGAGGCCAATTCATTGGATGTTTTCAAGAGAGAGTTAGATAGAGCTCTAGGGGCTAGCAGAATCAAGGGATATGGGGAGAAGGCAGGCACGGGTTACTGATTGTGAATGATCAGCCGCGATCACAATGAATGACAGTGCGTACAGGCTCGAAGGGCCGAATGGCCACCTCCTGCACCTGTTATCTCTGAGTGTGAGAGAAAACCTCCATGTTAGTCCATGCATTCTACATCCACCGAGTTACCTTTCCAACATTGGGAACATGTTTCCTGCATCTAGCTTGTCCAGTCCTTTTATAATTTTACATGTCTATAAGATCCCCCTCTCATCCTTCTAAACTCCAGTGAATACAAGCCCAGTCTTGTCATGAAGGCCAACATGCCATCAGCTTTCTTCACTGCCTACTGTACCTGCAAGCTTACCTTCAGTGACTGGTGTACCAAGACACCCAGGTCTCGTTGTACGTCCCCTTTTCCTAACTTGACACCATACAGATAATAATCTGCCTTCCTATTCTTACCACCAAAGTGGATAACCTCACACTTATCCACATTCAACTGCATCTGCCATGGATCCGCCCACTCACACAACCTGTCCAAGTCACCCTGCAACCTCATAGCATCCTCCTCACAGCTCACACTATCACACAGTTTATCAAAATGTGGCAGATTTGGATTAATCGGGCAAACTCTGGGGTCAAAACGTCTTTTAACCCAGAGTTGGGGAATCGAGGACCAGAGGACATGGGTTTAAGGTGAGGGAGGGGGGGAAAGATGAAAGATTTAATAGGAACCTGAGGGGTAACATTTCCACACATGGGTGTATGGAACGAGCTGCCGGAGGAGGTAGTTGAGGCAGGGACAATCGCAACGTTTAAGAGACGCTTGGACAGGTACATGGATAGGACGGGTTCGGAGGGATATGGGCCAAATGCGGGCAGGTGGGACTAGTGTAGATGGGGCTAGTAGGCCGATGTGGGCAATTTGGGATGAAAGGCCTGTTTCCACGACTAGTGTGGATGGGGCTAGTAGGCTGGTGTGGGCAAGTTGGGCTGAAGGGCCTGTTTCCGCACTGTATGACTGATGTAGATCGGGCTAGTGGGCTGGTGTGGGCAGGTGGGACTAGTGTAGATGGGGCACGTTGGTCGGTGTGGGCGGGTGGGACTAGTGTAGATGGGGCACGTTGGTCGGTGTGGGCGGGTGGGACAAGTGTAGATGGGGCATGTTGGTCGGTGTGGGCAGGTGGGACTAGTGTAGATGGGGCACGTTGGTCGGTGTGGGCTGGTGGGACTAGTGTAGATGGGGCATGTTGGTCGGTGTGGGCAGGTGGGACTTGTCTAGATGGGGCATGTTGGTCGGTGTGGGCAGGCGGGACTAGTAGATGGGGCATGTTGGTCGGTGTGGGCAGGTGGGACTAGTGTAGATGGGGCATGTTGGCCGGTGTGGGACTAGTGTAGATGGGGCATGTTGGTCGGTGTGGGACTAGTGTAGATGGGGCATGTTGGTCGTTGTGGGCGGGTGGGACTAGTGTAGATGGGGCATGTTAGTTGGTGTGGGCAGGTGGGACTAGTGTGGATGGGGCATGTTGATCGGTGTGGGCAGGTGGGACTAGTGTAGATGGGGCATGTTGGTCGGTGTGGGCAGGTGGGACTAGTGTAGATGGGGCATGTTGGTCGGAGTGGGCAGGTGGGACTAGTGTAGATGGGGCATGTTGGTCGGTGTGGGCAGATGGGACTAGTGTAGATGGGGCATGTTGGCCGGTGTGGGACTAGTGTAGATGGGTCATGTTGGTCGGTTTGGGACTAGTGTAGATGGGGCATGTTGGCCGGTGTGGGCAGGTGGGACTAGTGTAGATGGGGCATGTTGGTCGGTGTGGGCAGGTGGGACTAGTGTAGATGCGGCATGTTGGTCGGTGTGGGACTAGTGTAGATGGGGCATGTTGGTTGGTGTTGGCATGTGGGACTAGTGTAGATGGGGCATGTTGGTCGGTGTGGGCAGGTGGGACTAGTGTAGATGGGGCATGTTGGTCGGTGTGGGCAGGTGGGACTAGTGTAGATGGGGCATGTTGGTCGGTGTGGGCAGGTGGGACTAGTGTAGATGGGGCATGTTAGTCGGGGTGGGCAGGTGGGACTAGTGTAGATGGGGCATGTTGGCCGGTGTGGGACTAGTGTAGATGGGGCATGTAGGTCGGTGTGGGACTAGTGTAGATGGGGCATGTTGGTCGTTGTGGGCGGGTGGGACTAGTGTAGATGGGGCATGTTAGTCGGTGTGGGCAGGTGGGACTAGTGTGGATGGGGCATGTTGGTCAGTGTGGGCAGGTGGGACTAGTGTAGATGGGGCATGTTGGTCGGTGTGGGCAGGTGGGACTAGTGTAGATGGGACATGTTGGTCGGAGTGGGCAGGTGGGACTAGTGTAGATGGGGCATGTTGGTCGGTGTGGGCAGGTGGGACTAGTGTAGATGGGGCATGTTGGTCGGTGTGGGCAGGTGGGACTAGTGTAGATGGGGCATGTTGGTCGGTGTGGGCAGGTGGGACTAGTGTAGATGGGGCATGTTGGCCGGTGTGGGACTAGTGTAGATGGGTCATGTTGGTCGGTGTGGGACTAGTGTAGATGGGGCATGTTGGCTGGTGTGGGCAGGTGGGACTAGTGTAGATGAGGCATGTTGGTCGGTGTGGGCAGGTGGGACTAGTGTAGATGCGGCATGTTGGTCGGTGTGGGACTAGTGTAGATGGGGCATGTTGGTCGGTGTGGGCAGGTGGGACAAGTGTAGATGCGACATGTTGGTCGGTGTGGGCAGGTGGGACTAGTGTAGATGCGGCATGTTGGTCGGTGTGGGCAGGTGGGACTAGTGTAGATGGGGCATGTTGGTCGGTGCGTGCAGGTGGGACTAGTGTAGATGGGGCATGTTGGTCGGTGTGGGCAGGTGGGACTAGTGTAAATGCGGCATGTTGGTCGGTGTGGGACTAGTGTAGATGGGGCATGTTGGTCGGTGTGGGCAGGTGGGACTAGTGTATATGGGGCATGTTGGTCGGTGTGGGCAGGTGGGACTAGTGTAGATGGGGCATGTTGGTCGGTGTGGGCAGGTGGGACTAGTGTAGATGGGGCATGTTGGTCGGTGTGGGCAGGTGGGACTAGTGTAGATGGGGCATGTTGGTCGGGGTGGGCAGGTGGGACTAGTGTAGATGGGGCATGTTGGTCGGTGTGGGCAGGTGGGACTAGTGTAGATGGGGCATGTTGGCCGGTGTGGGACTAGTGTAGATGGGTCATGTTGGTTTGTGTGGGACTAGTGTAGATGGGGCATGTTGGCCGGTGTGGGTAGGTGGGACTAGTGTAGATGGGCATGTTGGTCGGTGTGGGCAGATGGGACTAGTGTAGATGGGGCATGTTGGTCGGCGTGGGCAGGTGGGACTAGTGTAGATGCGGCATGATGGTCGGTGTGAGACTAGTGTAGATGGGGCATGTTGGTCGGTGTGGGCAGGTGGGACTAGTGTAGATGCAGCATGTTGGTCGGTGTGGGCAGGTGGGACTAGTGTAGATGGGGCATGTTGGTCGGTGTGGGCAGGAGGGATTAGTGTAGACGGCATGTTGGTCGGTGTGGGACTAGTGTAGAAGGGGCATGTTGGTCGGTGTGGGCAGGTGGGACTAGTGTAGATGGGGCACGTTGGTCGGTGTGGGCGGGTGGGACAAGTGTAGATGGGGCATGTTGGTCGGTGTGGGCAGGTGGGACTAGTGTAGATGGGGCACGTTGGTCGGTGTGGGCAATTTGGGATGAAAGGCCTGTTTCCACGACTAGTGTGGATGGGGCTAGTAGGCTGGTGTGGGCAAGTTGGGCTGAAGGGCCTGTTTCCGCACTGTATGACTGATGTAGATCGGGCTAGTGGGCTGGTGTGGGCAGGTGGGACTAGTGTAGATGGGGCACGTTGGTCGGTGTGGGCGGGTGGGACTAGTGTAGATGGGGCACGTTGGTCGGTGTGGGCGGGTGGGACAAGTGTAGATGGGGCATGTTGGTCGGTGTGGGCAGGTGGGACTAGTGTAGATGGGGCACGTTGGTCGGTGTGGGCTGGTGGGACTAGTGTAGATGGGGCATGTTGGTCGGTGTGGGCAGGTGGGACTTGTCTAGATGGGGCATGTTGGTCGGTGTGGGCAGGCGGGACTAGTAGATGGGGCATGTTGGTCGGTGTGGGCAGGTGGGACTAGTGTAGATGGGGCATGTTGGCCGGTGTGGGACTAGTGTAGATGGGGCATGTTGGTCGGTGTGGGACTAGTGTAGATGGGGCATGTTGGTCGTTGTGGGCGGGTGGGACTAGTGTAGATGGGGCATGTTAGTTGGTGTGGGCAGGTGGGACTAGTGTGGATGGGGCATGTTGATCGGTGTGGGCAGGTGGGACTAGTGTAGATGGGGCATGTTGGTCGGTGTGGGCAGGTGGGACTAGTGTAGATGGGGCATGTTGGTCGGAGTGGGCAGGTGGGACTAGTGTAGATGGGGCATGTTGGTCGGTGTGGGCAGATGGGACTAGTGTAGATGGGGCATGTTGGCCGGTGTGGGACTAGTGTAGATGGGTCATGTTGGTCGGTTTGGGACTAGTGTAGATGGGGCATGTTGGCCGGTGTGGGCAGGTGGGACTAGTGTAGATGGGGCATGTTGGTCGGTGTGGGCAGGTGGGACTAGTGTAGATGCGGCATGTTGGTCGGTGTGGGACTAGTGTAGATGGGGCATGTTGGTTGGTGTTGGCATGTGGGACTAGTGTAGATGGGGCATGTTGGTCGGTGTGGGCAGGTGGGACTAGTGTAGATGGGGCATGTTGGTCGGTGTGGGCAGGTGGGACTAGTGTAGATGGGGCATGTTGGTCGGTGTGGGCAGGTGGGACTAGTGTAGATGGGGCATGTTAGTCGGGGTGGGCAGGTGGGACTAGTGTAGATGGGGCATGTTGGCCGGTGTGGGACTAGTGTAGATGGGGCATGTAGGTCGGTGTGGGACTAGTGTAGATGGGGCATGTTGGTCGTTGTGGGCGGGTGGGACTAGTGTAGATGGGGCATGTTAGTCGGTGTGGGCAGGTGGGACTAGTGTGGATGGGGCATGTTGGTCAGTGTGGGCAGGTGGGACTAGTGTAGATGGGGCATGTTGGTCGGTGTGGGCAGGTGGGACTAGTGTAGATGGGACATGTTGGTCGGAGTGGGCAGGTGGGACTAGTGTAGATGGGGCATGTTGGTCGGTGTGGGCAGGTGGGACTAGTGTAGATGGGGCATGTTGGTCGGTGTGGGCAGGTGGGACTAGTGTAGATGGGGCATGTTGGTCGGTGTGGGCAGGTGGGACTAGTGTAGATGGGGCATGTTGGCCGGTGTGGGACTAGTGTAGATGGGTCATGTTGGTCGGTGTGGGACTAGTGTAGATGGGGCATGTTGGCTGGTGTGGGCAGGTGGGACTAGTGTAGATGAGGCATGTTGGTCGGTGTGGGCAGGTGGGACTAGTGTAGATGCGGCATGTTGGTCGGTGTGGGACTAGTGTAGATGGGGCATGTTGGTCGGTGTGGGCAGGTGGGACAAGTGTAGATGCGACATGTTGGTCGGTGTGGGCAGGTGGGACTAGTGTAGATGCGGCATGTTGGTCGGTGTGGGCAGGTGGGACTAGTGTAGATGGGGCATGTTGGTCGGTGCGTGCAGGTGGGACTAGTGTAGATGGGGCATGTTGGTCGGTGTGGGCAGGTGGGACTAGTGTAAATGCGGCATGTTGGTCGGTGTGGGACTAGTGTAGATGGGGCATGTTGGTCGGTGTGGGCAGGTGGGACTAGTGTATATGGGGCATGTTGGTCGGTGTGGGCAGGTGGGACTAGTGTAGATGGGGCATGTTGGTCGGTGTGGGCAGGTGGGACTAGTGTAGATGGGGCATGTTGGTCGGTGTGGGCAGGTGGGACTAGTGTAGATGGGGCATGTTGGTCGGGGTGGGCAGGTGGGACTAGTGTAGATGGGGCATGTTGGTCGGTGTGGGCAGGTGGGACTAGTGTAGATGGGGCATGTTGGCCGGTGTGGGACTAGTGTAGATGGGTCATGTTGGTTTGTGTGGGACTAGTGTAGATGGGGCATGTTGGCCGGTGTGGGTAGGTGGGACTAGTGTAGATGGGCATGTTGGTCGGTGTGGGCAGATGGGACTAGTGTAGATGGGGCATGTTGGTCGGCGTGGGCAGGTGGGACTAGTGTAGATGCGGCATGATGGTCGGTGTGAGACTAGTGTAGATGGGGCATGTTGGTCGGTGTGGGCAGGTGGGACTAGTGTAGATGCAGCATGTTGGTCGGTGTGGGCAGGTGGGACTAGTGTAGATGGGGCATGTTGGTCGGTGTGGGCAGGAGGGATTAGTGTAGACGGCATGTTGGTCGGTGTGGGACTAGTGTAGAAGGGGCATGTTGGTCGGTGTGGGCAGGTGGGACTAGTGTAGATGGCGCATGTTGGCCGGTGTGGGCAGGTGGGACTAGTGTAGATGGGGCATGTTGGTCGGTCTGGGCAGGTGGGACTAGTGTAGATGGGGCATGTTGGTCGGTGTGGGCAGGTGGGACTAGTGTAGATGGGGCATGTTGGTCGGTGTGGGCAGGTGGGACTAGTGTAGATGGGGCATGTTGGTCGGTGTGGGCAGGTGGGACTAGTGTAGATGGGGCATGTTGTTCGGTGTGGGCAGGTGGGACTAGTGTAGATGGGGCATGTTGGTCGGTGTGGGCAGGTGGGACTAGTGTAGATGGGGCATGTTGGTCAGTGTGGGACTAGTGTAGATGGGGCATGTTGGTCGGTGTGGGCGGGTGGGACTAGTGTAGATGGGGCATGTTGGTCGGTGTGGGCGGGTGGGACTAGTGTAGATGGGGCATGTTGGTCGGTGTGGGACTAGTGTAGATGGGGCATGTTGGTCGGTGTGGGCAGGTGGGACTAGAGTAGATGGGGCATGTTGGCCGGTGTGGGCGGGTGGGACTAGTGTAGATGGGGAATGTTGGTCGGTGTGGGACTAGTGTAGATGGGGCATGTTGGTCGGTGTGGGCAGGTGGGACTAGTGTAGATGGGGCATGTTGGTCGGTGTGGGACTATTGTAGATGGGGCATGTTGGTCGGTGTGGGCAGGTGGGACTAGTGTAGATGGGGCATGTTGTTCGGTGTGGGCAGGTGGGACTAGTGTAGATGGGGCATGTTGGTCGGTGTGGGCAGGTGGGACTAGTGTAGATGGGGCATGTTGGTCGGTGTGGGACTAGTGTAGATGGGGCATGTTGGTCGGTGTGGGCAGGTGGGACTAGAGTAGATGGGGCATGTTGGCCGGTGTGTGCGGGTGGGACTAGTGTAGATGGGGCATGTTGGTTGGTGTGGGACTAGTGTAGATGGGGCATGTTGGTCGGTGTGGGCAGGTGGGACTAGTGTAGATGGGGCATGTTGGTCGGTGTGGGACTATTGTAGATGGGGCATGTTGGTCGGTGTGGGCAGGTGGGACTAGTGTAGATGGGGCATGTTGGTCGGTGTGGGACTAGTGTAGATGGGGCATGTTGGTCGGTGTGGGACTAGTGTAGATGGGGCGTGTTGGTCGGTGTGGGACTAGTGTAGATGGGGCATGTTGGCCGGTGTGGGACTAGTGTAGATGGGGCATGTTGGTCGGTGTGGGCAGGTGGGACTAGTGTAGATGGGGCATGTTGGTCGGTGTGGGACTAGTGTAGATGGGGCATGTTGGTCGGTGTGGGCAGGTGGGACTAGTGTAGATGGGGCATGTTGGTCGGTGTGGGACTAGTGTAGATGGGGCATGTTGGTCGGTGTGGGACTAGTGTAGATGGGGCGTGTTGGCCGGTGTGGGACTAGTGTAGATGGGGCGTGTTGGTCGGTGTGGGACTAGTGTAGATGGGGAATGTTGGCCGGTGTGGGACTAGTGTAGATGGGGCATGTTGGTCGGTGTGGGCAGGTGGGACTAGTGTAGATGGGGCATGTTGGCCGGTGTGGGACTAGTGTAGATGGGGCATGTTGGCCGGTGTGGGACTAGTGTAGATGGGGCGTGTTGGTCGGTGTGGGACTAGTGTAGATGGGGCATGTTGGCCGGTGTGGGCAGGTGGGACTAGTGTAGATGGGGCATGTTGGCCGGTGTGGGCGGGTGGGACTAGTGTAGATGGGGCATGTTCGTCGGTGTGGGCAGGTGGGACTAGTGTAGATGGGGCATGTTGGCCGGTGTGGGACTAGTGTAGATGGGGCATGTTGGTCGGTGTGGGCAGGTGGGACTAGTGCAGATGGGGCATGTTGGTCGGTGTGGGCAGGTGGGACTAGTGTAGATGAGGCATGTTGGTCGGTGTGGGACTAGTGTAGATGGGGCATGTTGGTCGGTGTGGGCAGGTGGGACTAGTGTAGATGGGGCATGTTGGTCGGTGTGGGCAGGTGGGACTAGTGTAGATGGGGCATGTTGGTCGGTGTGGGCGGGTGGGACTAGTGTAGATGGGGCATGTTGGTCGGTGTGGGACTAGTGTAGATGGGGCATGTTGGTCGGTGTGGGCGGGTGGGACTAGTTTAGATGGGGCATGTTGGTCGGTGTGGGCAGGTGGGACTAGTGTAGATGGGGCATGTTGGTCGGTGTGGGACTAGTGTAGATGGGGCGTGTTGGCCGGTGTGGGACTAGTGTAGATGGGGCATGGTGGTCGGTGTGGGCAGGTGGGACTAGTGTAGATGGGGCGTGTTGGTCGGTGTGGGACTAGTGTAGATGGGGCATGTTGGCCGGTGTGGGCAGGTGGGACTAGTGTAGATGGGGCATGTTGGTCGGTGTGGGACTAGTGTAGATGGGGCATGTTGGTCGGTGTGGGCGGGTGGGACTAGTGTAGATGGGGCATGTTGGTCGGGGTGGGCAGGTGGGACTAGTGTAGATGGGGCATGTTGGTCGGTGTGGGCGGGTGGGACTAGTGTAGATGGGTCATGTTGGTCGGTGTGGGCGGGTGGGACTAGTGTAGATGGGGCATGTTGGTCGGTGTGGGCGGGTGGGACTAGTGTAGATGGGGCATGTGGGTCGGTGTGGGCAGGTGGGACTAGTGTAGATGGGGCATGTTGGCCGGTGTGGGCAGGTGGGACTAGTGTAGATGGGGCATGTTGGTCGGTGTGGGCAGGTGGGACTAGTGTAGATGGGGCATGTTGGTCGGTGTGGGCAGGTGGGACTAGTGTAGATGGGGCATGTTGGTCGGTGTGGGCGGGTGGGACTAGTGTAGATGGGGCATGTTGGTCGGTGTGGGCAGGTGGGACTAGTGTAGATGGGGCATGTTGGTCGGTGTGGGCAGGTGGGACTAGTGTAGATGGGGTATGTTGGCCGGTGAGGGACTAGTGTAGATGGGGCATGTTGGTCGGTGTGGGACTAGTGTAGATGGGGCATGTTGGTCGGTGTGGGCAGGTGGGACTAGTGTAGATGGGGCATGTTGGGCGGTGTGGGACTAGTGTAGATGGGGCATGTTGGCCGGTGTGGGACTAGTGTAGATGGGGCATGTTGGTCGGTGTGGGCAGGTGGGACTAGTGTAGATGGGGCATGTTGGGCGGTGTGGGACTAGTGTAGATGGGGCATGTTGGTCGGTGTGGGCAGGTGGGACTAGTGTAGATGGGGCATGTTGGTCGGTGTGGGCGGGTGGGACTAGTGTAGATGGGGCATGTTGGTCGGTGTGGGCGGGTGGGACTAGTGTAGATGGGGCATGTTGGTCGGTGTGGGCGGGTGGGACTAGTGTAGATGGGGCATGTTGGTCGGTGTGGGCGGGTGGGACTAGTGTAGATGGGGCATGTTGGTTGGTGTGGGCGGGTGGGACTAGTGTAGATGGGGCATGTTGGTCGGTGTGGGCGGGTGGGACTAGTGTAGATGGGGCATGTTGGTCAGTGTGGGACTAGTGTAGATGGGGCATGTTGGTCAGTGTGGGCGGTTGGGACTAGTGTAGATGGGGCATGGTGGTCAGTGTGGGACTAGTGTAGATGGGGCATGTTGGTCGGTGTGGGACTAGTGTAGATGGGGCATGTTGGTCGGTGTGGGACTAGTGTAGATGGGGCATGTTGGTCAGTGTGGGACTAGTGTAGATGGGGCATGTTGGTCGGTGTGGGACTAGTGTAGATGGGGCATGTTGGCCGGTGTGGGTAGGTGGGACTAGTGTAGATGGGGCATGTTGGTCGGTGTGGGCAGGTGGGACTAGTGTAGATGGGGCATGTTGGTCGGTGTGGGCGGGTGGGACTAGTGTAGATGGGGCATGTTGGTCGGTGTGAGACTAGTGTAGATGGGGCATGTTGGTCGGTGTGGGTAGTTGGGACTAGTGTAGATGGGGCATGTTGGTCGGTGTGGGCAGGTGGGACTAGTGTAGATGGGGCATGTTGGTCGGTGTGGGACTAGTGTAGATGGGGCTTGTTGGTCGGTGTGGGCGTGTGGGACTAGTGTAGATGGGGCATGTTGGCCGGTGTGGGCGGGTGGGACTAGTGTAGATGGGGCATGTTGGCCGGTGTGGGCGTGTGGGACTAGTGTAGATGGGGCATGTTGGCCGGTGTGGGACTAGTGTAGATGGGGCATGTTGGTCGGGGTGGGCAGGTGGGACTAGTGTAGATGGGGCATGTTGGCCGGTGTGGGACTAGTGTAGATGGGGCATGTTGGTCGGTGTGGGCAGGTGGGACTAGTGTAGATGGGGCATGTTGGGCGGTGTGGGACTAGTGTAGATGGGGCATGTTGGTCGGTGTGGGCAGGTGGGACTAGTGTAGATGGGGCATGTTGGTCGGTGTGGGCGGGTGGGACTAGTGTAGATGGGGCATGTTGGTCGGTGTGGGCGGGTGGGACTAGTGTAGATGGGGCATGTTGGTTGGTGTGGGCGGGTGGGACTAGTGTAGATGGGGCATGTTGGTCGGTGTGGGCGGGTGGGACTAGTGTAGATGGGGCATGTTGGTCAGTGTGGGACTAGTGTAGATGGGGCATGTTGGTCAGTGTGGGCGGGTGGGACTAGTGTAGATGGGGCATGGTGGTCAGTGTGGGACTAGTGTAGATGGGGCATGTTGGTCGGTGTGGGACTAGTGTAGATGGGGCATGTTGGTTGGTGTGGGACTAGTGTAGATGGGGCATGTTGGTCAGTGTGGGACTAGTGTAGATGGGGCATGTTGGTCGGTGTGGGACTAGTGTAGATGGGGCATGTTGGCCGGTGTGGGTAGGTGGGACTAGTGTAGATGGGGCATGTTGGTCGGTGTGGGCAGGTGGGACTAGTGTAGATGGGGCATGTTGGTCGGAGTGGGCGGGTGGGACTAGTGTAGATGGGGCATGTTGGTCGGTGTGGGACTAGTGTAGATGGGGCATGTTGGTCGGTGTGGGTAGTTGGGACTAGTGTAGATGGGGCATGTTGGTCGGTGTGGGCAGGTGGGACTAGTGTAGATGGGGCATGTTGGTCGGTGTGGGACTAGTGTAGATGGGGCTTGTTGGTCGGTGTGGGCGTGTGGGACTAGTGTAGATGGGGCATGTTGGCCGGTGTGGGCGGGTGGGACTAGTGTAGATGGGGCATGTTGGCCGGTGTGGGCGTGTGGGACTAGTGTAGATGGGGCATGTTGGTCTTTGTGGGCAGGTGGGACTAGTGTAGATGGGGCATGTTGGCCATTGTGGGCGGGTGGGACTAGTGTAGATGGGGCATGTTGGTCGGTGTGGGCAGGTGGGACTAGTGTAGATGGGGCATGTTGGTCGGTGTGGGACTAGTGTAGATGGGGCATGTTGGTCGGTGTGGGACTAGTGTAGATGGGGCATGTTGGTCAGTGTGGGACTAGTGTAGATGGGGCATGTTGGCCGGTGTGGGCGGGTGGGACTAGTGTAGATGGGGCATGTTGGTCGGTGTGGGCGGGTGGGACTAGTGTAGATGGGGCATGTTGGTCGGTGTGGGCGGGTGGGACTAGTGTAGATGGGGCATGTTGGTCGGTGTGGGCGGGTGGGACTAGTGTAGATGGGGCATGTTGGCCGGTGTGGGCGGGTGGGACTAGTGTAGATGGGGCATGTTGGTCGGTGTGGGCGGGTGGGACTAGTGTAGATGGGGCATGTTGGCCGGTGTGGGACTAGTGTAGATGGGGCATGTTGGTCGGTGTGGGCAGGTGGGACTAGTGTAGATGGGGCATGTTGGTCGGTGTGGGCGGGTGGGACTAGTGTAGATGGGGCATGTTGGTCGGCGTGGGCAGGTGGGACTAGTGTAGATGGGGCATGTTGGTCGGTGTGGGCAGGTGGGACTAGTGTAGATGGGGCATGTTGGTCGGTGTGGGCGGGTGGGACTAGTGTAGATGGGGCATGTTGGTCGGTGTGGGCGGGTGGGACTAGTGTAGATGGGGCATGTTGGTCGGTGTGGGACTAGTGTAGATGGGGCATGTTGGTCGGTGTGGGCAGGTGGGACTAGTGTTGATGGGGCATGTTGGTCAGTGTGGGCAGGTGGGACTAGTGTAGATGGGGCATGTTGGTCGGTGTGGGACTAGTGTAGATGGGGCATGTTGGTCGGTGTGGGCGGGTGGGACTAGTGTAGATGGGGCATGTTGGTCGGTGTGGGACTAGTGTAGATGGGGCATGTTGGTCGGTGTGGGCAGGTGGGACTAGTGTAGATGGGGCATGTTGGTCGGTGTGGGCGGGTGGGACTAGTGTAGATGGGGCATGTTGGCTGGTGTGGGCGGGTGGGACTAGTGTAGATGGGGCATGTTGGTCGGTGTGGGACTAGTGTAGATGGGGCATGTTGGTCGGTGTGGGCGGGTGGGACTAGTGTAGATGGGGCATGTTGGTCGGTGTGGGCAGGTGGGACTAGTGTGGATGGGGCATGTTGGTCGGTGTGGGCAGGTGGGACTAGTGTAGATGGGGCATGTTGGTCGGTGTGGGACTAGTGTAGATGGGGCATGTTGGTCGGTATGGGCAGGTGGGACTAGTGTAGATGGGGTATGTTGGTCGGTGTGGGCGGGTGGGACTAGTGTAGATGGGGCATGTTGGTCGGTGTGGGACTAGTGTAGATGGGGCATGTTGGTCGGTGTGGGCGGGTGGGACTAGTGTAGATGGGGCATGTTGGTCGGTGTGGGCGGGTGGGACTAGTGTAGATGGGGCATGTTGGCCGGTGTGGGCAGGTGGGACTAGTGTAGATGGGGCATGTTGGTCGGTGTGGGCAGGTGGGACTAGTGTAGATGGGGCATGTTGGTCGGTGTGGGCGGGTGGGACTAGTGTAGATGGGGCATGTTGGTCGGTGTGGGACTAGTGTAGATGGGGCATGTTGGTCGGTGTGGGCAGGTGGGACTAGTGTAGATGGGGCATGTTGGTCGGTGTGGGCGGGTGGGACTAGTGTAGATGGGGCGTGGTGGTCGGTGGGCAGGTGGGACTAGTGTAGATGGGGCATGTTGGTCGGTGTGGGCAGGTGGGACTAGTGTAGATGGGGCATGTTGGTCGGTGTGGGCGGGTGGGACTAGTGTAGATGGGGCATGTTGGTCGGTGTGGGACTAGTGTAGATGGGGCATGTTGGTCGGTGTGGGCAGGTGGGACTAGTGTAGATGGGGCATGTTGGTCGGTGTGGGCAGGTGGGACTAGTGTAGATGGGGCATGTTCGTCGGTGTGGGCAGGTGGGACTAGTGTAGATGGGGCATGTTGGCCGGTGTGGGCGGGTGGGACTAGTGTAGATGGGGCATGTTGGTCGGTGTGGGCGGGTGGGACTAGTGTAGATGGGGCATGTTGGTCGGTGTGGGCAGGTGGGACTAGTGTAGATGGGGCATGTTGGCCGGTGTGGGCAGGTGGGACTAGTGTAGATGGGGCATGTTGGTCGGTGTGGGCGGGTGGGACTAGTGTAGATGGGGCATGTTGGTCGGTGTGGGTGGGTGGGACTAGTGTAGATGGGGCATGTTGGTCGGTGTGGGACTAGTGTAGATGGGGCATGTTGGTCGGTGTGGGACTAGTGTAGATGGGGCATGTTGGTCGGTGTGGGCAGGTGGGACTAGTGTAGATGGGGCATGTTGGTCGGTGTGGGACTAGTGTAGATGGGGCATGTTGGTCGGTGTGGGCGGGTGGGACTAGTGTAGATGGGGCATGTTGGTCGGTGTGGGACTAGTGTAGATGGGGCATGTTGGTCGGTGTGGGACTAGTGTAGATGGGGCATGTTGGTCGGTGTGGGACTAGTGTAGATGGGGCATGTTGGTCGGTGTGGGCAGGTGGGACTAGTGTAGATGGGGCATGTTGGCCGGTGTGGGACTAGTGTAGATGGGGCATGTTGGTCGGTGTGGGCAGGTGGGACTAGTGTAGATGGGGCATGTTGGTCGGTGTGGGCAGGTGGGTCTAGTGTAGATGGGGCATGTTGGCCGGTGTGGGCGGGTGGGACTAGTGTAGATGGGGCATGTTGGTCGGTGTGGGCAGGTGGGACTAGTGTAGATGGGGCATGTTGGCCGGTGTGGGACTAGTGTAGATGGGGCATGTTGGCCGGTGTGGGCAGGTGGGACTAGTGTAGATGGGGCATGTTGGTCGGTGTGGGACTAGTGTAGATGGGGCATGTTGGTCGGTGTGGGCGGGTGGGACTAGTGTAGATGGGGCATGTTGGTCGGTGTGGGACTAGTGTAGATGGGGCATGTTGGCCGGTGTGGGCAGGTGGGACTAGTGTAGATGGGGCATGTTGGTCGGTGTGGGACTAGTGTAGATGGGGCATGTTGGTCGGTGTGGGCGGGTGGGACTAGTGTAGATGGGGCATGTTGGTCGGTGTGGGCGGGTGGGACTAGTGTAGATGGGGCATGTTGGTCGGTGTGGGCAGGTGGGACTAGTGTAGATGGGGCATGTTGGTCGGTGTGGGCAGGTGGGACTAGTGTAGATGGGGCATGTTGGTCGGTGTGGGACTAGTGTAGATGGGGCATGTTGGTCGGTGTGGGCGGGTGGGACTAGTGTAGATGGGGCATGTTGGTCGGTGTGGGCGGGTGGGACTA
Organism: Rhinoraja longicauda; assembly: GCF_053455715.1. Taxonomy (NCBI): domain Eukaryota; kingdom Metazoa; phylum Chordata; class Chondrichthyes; order Rajiformes; family Arhynchobatidae; genus Rhinoraja; species Rhinoraja longicauda. Next base: position 27,049 of record NW_027602086.1, on the reverse strand, counting down.
GTGTAGATGGGGCATGTTGGTCGGTGTGGGCGGGTGGGACTAGTGTAGATGGGGCATGTTGGCCGGTGTGGGCAGGTGGGACTAGTGTAGATGGGGCATGTTGGTCGGTGTGGGCAGGTGGGACTAGTGTAGATGGGGCATGTTGGTCGGTGTGGGCAGGTGGGACTAGTGTAGATGGGGCATGTTGGTCGGTGTGGGCAGGTGGGACTAGTGTAGATGGGGCATGTTGGTCGGTGTGGGACTAGTGTAGATGGGGCATGTTGGTCGGTGTGGGACTAGTGTAGATGGGGCATGTTGGTCGGTGTGGGCGGGTGGGACTAGTGTAGATGGGGCATGTTGGTCGGTGTGGGACTAGTGTAGATGGGGCATGTTGGTCGGTGTGGGCGGGTGGGACTAGTGTGGATGGGGCATGTTGGTCGGTGTGGGACTAGTGTAGATGGGGCATGTTGGTCGGTGTGGGCGGGTGGGACTAGTGTAGATGGGGCATGTTGGTCGGTGTGGGCGGGTGGGACTAGTGTAGATGGGGCATGTTGGTCGGTGTGGGCGGGTGGGACTAGTGTAGATGGGGCATGTTGGTCGGTGTGGGCAGGTGGGACTAGTGTAGATGGGGCATGTTGGTCAGTGTGGGCAGGTGGGACTAGTGTAGATGGGGCATGTTGGTCGGTGTGGGACTAGTGTAGATGGGGCATGTTGGTCGGTGTGGGCGGGTGGGACTAGTGTAGATGGGGCATGTTGGTCGGTGTGGGCGGGTGGGACTAGTGTAGATGGGGCATGTTGGTCGGTGTGGGCGGGTGGGACTAGTGTAGATGGGGCATGTTGGTCGGTGTGGGCGGGTGGGACTAGTGTAGATGGGGCATGTTAGTCGGTGTGGGACTAGTGTAGATGGGGCATGTTGGTCGGTGTGGGACTAGTGTAGATGGGGCATGTTGGTCGGTGTGGGCGGGTGGGACTAGTGTAGATGGGGCATGTTGGTCGGTGTGGGCAGGTGGGACTAGTGTAGATGGGGCATGTTGGTCGGTGTGGGCAGGTGGGACTAGTGTAGATGGGGCATGTTAGTCGGTGTGGGACTAGTGTAGATGGGGCATGTTGGTCGGTGTGGGCAGGTGGGACTAGTGTAGATGGGGCATGTTGGTCGGTGTGGGCGGGTGGGACTAGTGTAGATGGGGCATGTTGGTCGGTGTGGGCAGGTGGGACTAGTGTAGATGGGGCATGTTGGTCGGTATGGGCGGTGTGGGACTAGTGTAGATGGGGCATGTTGGTCGGTGTGGGCGGGTGGGACTAGTGTAGATGGGGCATGTTGGTCGGTGTGGGACTAGTGTAGATGGGGCATGTTGGTCGGTGTGGGCAGGTGGGACTAGTGTAGATGGGGCATGTTGGTCGGTGTGGGCGGTGTGGGACTAGTGTAGATGGGGCATGTTGGTCGGTGTGGGCGGGTGGGACTAGTGTAGATGGGGCATGTTGGTCGGTGTGGGTGGGTGGGACTAGTGTAGATGGGGCATGTTGGTCGGTGTGGGACTAGTGTAGATGGGGCATGTTGGTCGGTGTGGGACTAGTGTAGATGGGGCATGTTGGTCGGTGTGGGCAGGTGGGACTAGTGTAGATGGGGCATGTTGGTCGGTGTGGGACTAGTGTAGATGGGGCATGTTGGTCGGTGTGGGCGGGTGGGACTAGTGTAGATGGGGCATGTTGGTCGGTGTGGGACTAGTGTAGATGGGGCATGTTGGTCGGTGTGGGACTAGTGTAGATGGGGCATGTTGGTCGGTGTGGGCTAGTGTAGATGGGGCATGTTGGTCGGGGTGGGCAGGTGGGACTAGTGTAGATGGGGCATGTTGGCCGGTGTGGGACTAGTGTAGATGGGGCATGTTGGTCGTGGTGGGCAGGTGGGACTAGTGTAGATGGGGCATGTTGGTCGGTGTGGGCAGGTGGGACTAGTGTAGATGGGGCATGTTGGCCGGTGTGGGCGGGTGGGACTAGTGTAGATGGGGCATGTTGGTCGGTGTGGGCAGGTGGGACTAGTGTAGATGGGGCATGTTGGCCGGTGTGGGACTAGTGTAGATGGGGCATGTTGGCCGGTGTGGGCAGGTGGGACTAGTGTAGATGGGGCATGTTGGTCGGTGTGGGACTAGTGTAGATGGGGCATGTTGGTCGGTGTGGGCGGGTGGGACTAGTGTAGATGGGGCATGTTGGTCGGTGTGGGACTAGTGTAGATGGGGCATGTTGGCCGGTGTGGGCAGGTGGGACTAGTGTAGATGGGGCATGTTGGTCGGTGTGGGCAGGTGGGACTAGTGTAGATGGGGCATGTTGGTCGGTGTGGGCAGGTGGGACTAGTGTAGATGGGGCATGTTGGTCGGTGTGGGCGGTGTGGGACTAGTGTAGATGGGGCATGTTGGTCGGTGTGGGCGGGTGGGACTAGTGTAGATGGGGCATGTTGGTCGGTGTGGGTGGGTGGGACTAGTGTAGATGGGGCATGTTGGTCGGTGTGGGACTAGTGTAGATGGGGCATGTTGGTCGGTGTGGGACTAGTGTAGATGGGGCATGTTGGTCGGTGTGGGCAGGTGGGACTAGTGTAGATGGGGCATGTTGGTCGGTGTGGGACTAGTGTAGATGGGGCATGTTGGTCGGTGTGGGCGGGTGGGACTAGTGTAGATGGGGCATGTTGGTCGGTGTGGGACTAGTGTAGATGGGGCATGTTGGTCGGTGTGGGACTAGTGTAGATGGGGCATGTTGGTCGGTGTGGGCTAGTGTAGATGGGGCATGTTGGTCGGTGTGGGCAGGTGGGACTAGTGTAGATGGGGCATGTTGGCCGGTGTGGGACTAGTGTAGATGGGGCATGTTGGTCGGTGTGGGCAGGTGGGACTAGTGTAGATGGGGCATGTTGGTCGGTGTGGGCAGGTGGGACTAGTGTAGATGGGGCATGTTGGCCGGTGTGGGCGGGTGGGACTAGTGTAGATGGGGCATGTTGGTCGGTGTGGGCAGGTGGGACTAGTGTAGATGGGGCATGTTGGCCGGTGTGGGACTAGTGTAGATGGGGCATGTTGGCCGGTGTGGGCAGGTGGGACTAGTGTAGATGGGGCATGTTGGTCGGTGTGGGACTAGTGTAGATGGGGCATGTTGGTCGGTGTGGGCGGGTGGGACTAGTGTAGATGGGGCATGTTGGTCGGTGTGGGACTAGTGTAGATGGGGCATGTTGGCCGGTGTGGGCAGGTGGGACTAGTGTAGATGGGGCATGTTGGTCGGTGTGGGACTAGTGTAGATGGGGCATGTTGGTCGGTGTGGGCGGGTGGGACTAGTGTAGATGGGGCATGTTGGTCGGTGTGGGAGGGTGGGACTAGTGTAGATGGGGCATGTTGGTCGGTGTGGGCAGGTGGGACTAGTGTAGATGGGGCATGTTGGTCGGTGTGGGCAGGTGGGACTAGTGTAGATGGGGCATGTTGGTCGGTGTGGGACTAGTGTAGATGGGGCATGTTGGTCGGTGTGGGCGGGTGGGACTAGTGTAGATGGGGCATGTTGGTCGGTGTGGGCGGGTGGGACTAGTGTAGATGGGGCATGTTGGTCGGTGTGGGCGGGTGGGACTAGTGTAGATGGGGCATGTTGGCCGGTGTGGGCAGGTGGGACTAGTGTAGATGGGGCATGTTGGTCGGTGTGGGCAGGTGGGACTAGTGTAGATGGGGCATGTTGGTCGGTGTGGGCAGGTGGGACTAGTGTAGATGGGGCATGTTGGTCGGTGTGGGCAGGTGGGACTAGTGTAGATGGGGCATGTTGGTCGGTGTGGGACTAGTGTAGATGGGGCATGTTGGTCGGTGTGGGACTAGTGTAGATGGGGCATGTTGGTCGGTGTGGGCGGGTGGGACTAGTGTAGATGGGGCATGTTGGTCGGTGTGGGACTAGTGTAGATGGGGCATGTTGGTCGGTGTGGGCGGGTGGGACTAGTGTGGATGGGGCATGTTGGTCGGTGTGGGACTAGTGTAGATGGGGCATGTTGGTCGGTGTGGGCGGGTGGGACTAGTGTAGATGGGGCATGTTGGTCGGTGTGGGCGGGTGGGACTAGTGTAGATGGGGCATGTTGGTCGGTGTGGGCGGGTGGGACTAGTGTAGATGGGGCATGTTGGTCGGTGTGGGCGGGTGGGACTAGTGTAGATGGGGCATGTTGGTCAGTGTGGGCAGGTGGGACTAGTGTAGATGGGGCATGTTGGTCGGTGTGGGACTAGTGTAGATGGGGCATGTTGGTCGGTGTGGGCGGGTGGGACTAGTGTAGATGGGGCATGTTGGTCGGTGTGGGCGGGTGGGACTAGTGTAGATGGGGCATGTTGGTCGGTGTGGGCGGGTGGGACTAGTGTAGATGGGGCATGTTGGTCGGTGTGGGCGGGTGGGACTAGTGTAGATGGGGCATGTTGGTCGGTGTGGGCAGGTGGGACTAGTGTAGATGGGGCATGTTAGTCGGTGTGGGACTAGTGTAGATGGGGCATGTTGGTCGGTGTGGGACTAGTGTAGATGGGGCATGTTGGTCGGTGTGGGCGGGTGGGACTAGTGTAGATGGGGCATGTTGGTCGGTGTGGGCAGGTGGGACTAGTGTAGATGGGGCATGTTGGTCGGTGTGGGCAGGTGGGACTAGTGTAGATGGGGCATGTTAGTCGGTGTGGGACTAGTGTAGATGGGGCATGTTGGTCGGTGTGGGCAGGTGGGACTAGTGTAGATGGGGCATGTTGGTCGGTGTGGGCGGGTGGGACTAGTGTAGATGGGGCATGTTGGTCGGTGTGGGCAGGTGGGACTAGTGTAGATGGGGCATGTTGGTCGGTGTGGGCGGTGTGGGACTAGTGTAGATGGGGCATGTTGGTCGGTGTGGGCGGGTGGGACTAGTGTAGATGGGGCATGTTGGTCGGTGTGGGACTAGTGTAGATGGGGCATGTTGGTCGGTGTGGGCAGGTGGGACTAGTGTAGATGGGGCATGTTGGTCGGTGTGGGCGGTGTGGGACTAGTGTAGATGGGGCATGTTGGTCGGTGTGGGCGGGTGGGACTAGTGTAGATGGGGCATGTTGGTCGGTGTGGGTGGGTGGGACTAGTGTAGATGGGGCATGTTGGTCGGTGTGGGACTAGTGTAGATGGGGCATGTTGGTCGGTGTGGGACTAGTGTAGATGGGGCATGTTGGTCGGTGTGGGCAGGTGGGACTAGTGTAGATGGGGCATGTTGGTCGGTGTGGGACTAGTGTAGATGGGGCATGTTGGTCGGTGTGGGCGGGTGGGACTAGTGTAGATGGGGCATGTTGGTCGGTGTGGGACTAGTGTAGATGGGGCATGTTGGTCGGTGTGGGACTAGTGTAGATGGGGCATGTTGGTCGGTGTGGGACTAGTGTAGATGGGGCATGTTGGTCGGTGTGGGCAGGTGGGACTAGTGTAGATGGGGCATGTTGGCCGGTGTGGGACTAGTGTAGATGGGGCATGTTGGTCGGTGTGGGCAGGTGGGACTAGTGTAGATGGGGCATGTTGGTCGGTGTGGGCAGGTGGGACTAGTGTAGATGGGGCATGTTGGCCGGTGTGGGCGGGTGGGACTAGTGTAGATGGGGCATGTTGGTCGGTGTGGGCAGGTGGGACTAGTGTAGATGGGGCATGTTGGCCGGTGTGGGACTAGTGTAGATGGGGCATGTTGGCCGGTGTGGGCAGGTGGGACTAGTGTAGATGGGGCATGTTGGTCGGTGTGGGACTAGTGTAGATGGGGCATGTTGGTCGGTGTGGGCGGGTGGGACTAGTGTAGATGGGGCATGTTGGTCGGTGTGGGACTAGTGTAGATGGGGCATGTTGGCCGGTGTGGGCGGGTGGGACTAGTGTAGATGGGGCATGTTGGTCGGTGTGGGACTAGTGTAGATGGGGCATGTTGGTCGGTGTGGGCGGGTGGGACTAGTGTAGATGGGGCATGTTGGTCGGTGTGGGAGGGTGGGACTAGTGTAGATGGGGCATGTTGGTCGGTGTGGGCAGGTGGGACTAGTGTAGATGGGGCATGTTGGTCGGTGTGGGCAGGTGGGACTAGTGTAGATGGGGCATGTTGGTCGGTGTGGGACTAGTGTAGATGGGGCATGTTGGTCGGTGTGGGTGGGTGGGACTAGTGTAGATGGGGCATGTTGGTCGGTGTGGGCGGGTGGGACTAGTGTAGATGGGGCATGTTGGTCGGTGTGGGCGGGTGGGACTAGTGTAGATGGGGCATGTTGGCCGGTGTGGGCAGGTGGGACTAGTGTAGATGGGGCATGTTGGTCGGTGTGGGCAGGTGGGACTAGTGTAGATGGGGCATGTTGGTCGGTGTGGGCAGGTGGGACTAGTGTAGATGGGGCATGTTGGTCGGTGTGGGCAGGTGGGACTAGTGTAGATGGGGCATGTTGGTCGGTGTGGGACTAGTGTAGATGGGGCATGTTGGTCGGTGTGGGACTAGTGTAGATGGGGCATGTTGGTCGGTGTGGGCGGGTGGGACTAGTGTAGATGGGGCATGTTGGTCGGTGTGGGACTAGTGTAGATGGGGCATGTTGGTCGGTGTGGGCGGGTGGGACTAGTGTGGATGGGGCATGTTGGTCGGTGTGGGACTAGTGTAGATGGGGCATGTTGGTCGGTGTGGGCGGGTGGGACTAGTGTAGATGGGGCATGTTGGTCGGTGTGGGCGGGTGGGACTAGTGTAGATGGGGCATGTTGGTCGGTGTGGGCGGGTGGGACTAGTGTAGATGGGGCATGTTGGTCGGTGTGGGCAGGTGGGACTAGTGTAGATGGGGCATGTTGGTCAGTGTGGGCAGGTGGGACTAGTGTAGATGGGGCATGTTGGTCGGTGTGGGACTAGTGTAGATGGGGCATGTTGGTCGGTGTGGGCGGGTGGGACTAGTGTAGATGGGGCATGTTGGTCGGTGTGGGCGGGTGGGACTAGTGTAGATGGGGCATGTTGGTCGGTGTGGGCGGGTGGGACTAGTGTAGATGGGGCATGTTGGTCGGTGTGGGCGGGTGGGACTAGTGTAGATGGGGCATGTTGGTCGGTGTGGGCAGGTGGGACTAGTGTAGATGGGGCATGTTAGTCGGTGTGGGACTAGTGTAGATGGGGCATGTTGGTCGGTGTGGGGACTAGTGTAGATGGGGCATGTTGGTCGGTGTGGGCGGGTGGGACTAGTGTAGATGGGGCATGTTGGTCGGTGTGGGCAGGTGGGACTAGTGTAGATGGGGCATGTTGGTCGGTGTGGGCAGGTGGGACTAGTGTAGATGGGGCATGTTAGTCGGTGTGGGACTAGTGTAGATGGGGCATGTTGGTCGGTGTGGGCAGGTGGGACTAGTGTAGATGGGGCATGTTGGTCGGTGTGGGCGGGTGGGACTAGTGTAGATGGGGCATGTTGGTCGGTGTGGGCAGGTGGGACTAGTGTAGATGGGGCATGTTGGTCGGTGTGGGCGGTGTGGGACTAGTGTAGATGGGGCATGTTGGTCGGTGTGGGCGGGTGGGACTAGTGTAGATGGGGCATGTTGGTCGGTGTGGGACTAGTGTAGATGGGGCATGTTGGTCGGTGTGGGCAGGTGGGACTAGTGTAGATGGGGCATGTTGGTCGGTGTGGGCGGTGTGGGACTAGTGTAGATGGGGCATGTTGGTCGGTGTGGGCGGGTGGACTAGTGTAGATGGGGCATGTTGGTCGGTGTGGGCGGGTGGGACTAGTGTAGATGGGGCATGTTGGTCGGTGTGGGACTAGTGTAGATGGGGCATGTGGTCGGTGTGGGCGGGTGGGACTAGTGTAGATGGGGCATGTTGTCGGTCTGTGGGCGGGTGGGACTAGTGTAGATGGGGCATGTTGGTCGGTGTGGGCGGGTGGACTAGTGTAGATGGGGCATGTTGGTCGGTGTGGGACTAGTGTAGATGGGCCTGTTGGTCGGTGTGGGACTAGTGCAGATGGGGCATGTTGCTGGTCGGTGTGGGACTAGTGAGATGTGGGCATGTTGGTCGGTGTGGGCAGGTGGGACTAGTGTAGATTGGGGCATGTTGGTCGGATGTGGGCAGGTGGGACTAGTGTAGATGGGGCATGTTGGTCGGTGTGGGCAGGTGGGACTAGTGTAGATGGGGCATGTTGGTCGGTGTGGGCGGGTGGGACTAGTGTAGATGGGGCATGTTGGTCGGTGTGGGCGGGTGGGACTAGTGTAGATGGGGCATGTTGGTCGGTGTGCGGCGGGTGGAGACTAGTGTAGATGGGGCATGTTGGTCGGTGTGGGACTAGTGTAGATGGGGCATGTTGGTCGGTGTGGGGACTAGTGCAGATGGGGCATGTTGGTCGGTGTGGGGACTAGTGCAGATGGGGCATGTTGGTCGGTGTGGGCAGGTGGGACTAGTGTAGATGGGGCATGTTGGTCGGTGTGGGCAGGTGGGACTAGTGTAGATGGGGCATGTTGGTCGGTGTGGGCAGGTGGGACTAGTGTAGATGGAGCATGTTGGTCGGTGTGGGACTAGTGTAGATGGGGCATGTTGGCCGGTGTGGGCAGGTGGGACTAGTGTAGCATGGGGCATGTTGGTCGGTGTGGGCGGGTGGGACTAGTGTAGATGGGGCATGTTGGTCGGTGTGGCAGGTGGGGACTAGTGTAGATGGGGCATGTTGGTCGGTGTGGGCGGGTGGGACTAGTGTAGATGGGGCATGTTGGTCGGTGTGGGACTAGTGTAGATGGGGCATGTTGGCCGGTGTGGGACTAGTGTAGATGGGGCATGTTGGTCGGTGTGGGCGGGGTGGGACTAGTGTAGATGGGGACATGGTGACGTCGAGGGAGCTGACGCGTGACGCTACGGGGGAGGGGAGGGTGCGCATGACGGCGGGTGACGGTGACGCGGTGACGCGGTGTGGAGGGGTGGGCTGCCCGTCGCGTTGACGCCGGGGGCGGTAACGCTATGGTGACCTATGGTGCAGGGGGGGGGGGTGACCTATGGTGCAGGGGGGCGGAGTGACGTGTTGATACCGGTGACGCGTGACGCTAAGTGGGGGTTCGGAGACGCCGAGGGTGGAGAGGGGAGGGCGGTGACGCTGTGTGGAGGGGGCGGATTGACGCGGTGACGCGAAGTGGAGGGGGTGTGGCGCGGGACGCGGTGACGCCGGGATGGGGGGCGGTGACGCGATGTGGAGGGGCGCGGCGACGCGTTGACCGCCGTCGGCGGTTGACGCGGTGATGCTCGGTGGAGGGGGGGGGGGGCGGAGTGACGCGAAGACGTCGGGGGCGCGGTGACGCGAAGTGGAGAAGGGGGACGCGGTGTGGAGGAGGGGTAACGCGGGGGTGGAGAGGGTTAACGTGGGAGGGTAGGTGGGAGGGGAGAGGGGCGCAGTGACGCGGCACGTCGGACGGTGACGCGGAATGGCAGGAGGGGAAGGGGTGGAGTGACGCGGCACGCCGGGCGGTGAGGCGGTGTGACGCCGGTCCGTGCCGGGCCGGGCCGGGGCGGCGGTTGGGGGTTTGAAGCGCGTTGCCATGGCAGCGGGGGCGCGGGCGGGCGGCGGGAGCGGCCGGTGAGGGGGGCGCAGTTAGTCCGGCGGCGGCGGCCGGAGAGAGAGAGACAGAGAGAGAGAGACAGAGAGAGAGAGACAGAGAGAGAGAGAGAGAGAGAGAGAGGGAGAGAGAGGGGGGGGAGAGAGAGACAGAGGGGGGAGAAGAGAGAGAGAGAGAGAGAGAGAGAGAGAGGGGGGGAGTCGACGCCCCCTCTCCCTCACACCGACCCCACACTCCCCTCATCCTCTCCCTCCTCTCCACTCCTCCCTCCTCCCTCCACTCCCCTCATCCTCTCCTCGCTCTCCCTCCTCACACTCGTCCCTCCTCTCCCTCCTCTCCTCGCTCTCACACTCCTCTCCCTCCTCACACTCGTCCCTCCTCTCCCTCCTCTCCTCGCTCTCACCCTCCTCTCCCTCCTCTCCTCTGCTCTCCTCTCCCTCGCTCTCCCTCCTCGCTCTCCTCCCTGCCTCTCCTCTCACTCACACTCCTCTCCCTCCTCGCTCTCCCTCCTCTCCCTCGCTCTCCCTCCTCGCTCTCTCCCTCCTCTCCTCTCACTCACACTCCTCTCCCTCCTCTATTTCACCCCTTCACCCTCTCCCTCACATCCCTCCCCTCATCCTCTCCTCACACTCGTTCCTCCGCTCCCTCCTCTCCCTCTCCCCCCCTCTCCCTCTCCTCTCCTCGCTCTCCCTCCTCTCACTCACACTCCCCTCCCTCCTCTACTTCACTCCCTTCACCCTCTCCTCTCCTCTCCTCTCCTCGCTCTCCCCCCTCTCCTCTCACTCACACTCCTCTCCCTCCTCTCACTCACACTCCTCTCCCTCCTCTCACTCACACTCCTCTCCCTCCTCTATTTCACCCCTTCACCCTCTCCCTCACATCCCTCCCCTCATCCTCTCCTCACACTCGTTCCTCCGCTCCCTCCTCTCCCTCTCCCCCCTCTCCCTCTCCTCTCCTCGCTCTCCCTCCTCTCACTCACACTCCCCCTCCCTCCTCTACTTCACTCCCTTCAACCCTCTCCTCTCCTCTCCTCTCCTCTCCTCGCTCTCCCCCCTCTCCTCTCACTCACACTCCTCTCCCTCCTCTCACTCACACTCCTCTCCTCGCTCTCCCTCCTCTCCTCGCTCTCCCCCCTCTCCTCTCACTCCACACTCCTCTCCCCTCCTCTATTTCACCCCTTCACCCTCTCCCTCACACCCCTCCTCTCCTCGCTCTCCCTCCTCTCACTCACACTCCCCTCCCTCCTCTACTTCACTCCCTTCACCCTCTCCCTCCTCTCCTCTCCTCTCCTCTCCTCTCCCTCGCTCTCCCTCCTCTCACTCACACTCCTCTCCTCCTCTATTTCACCCCTTCACCCTCGCCCTCACCTCGTCCTCTCCTCGCTCTCCCTCCTCTCCTCACCCTCCTCCCTCCCACACACGCCCCTCATCCTCTCCCTCCTCTCCTCTCCTCGCTCTCCCTCCTCTCACTCACACTCCTCCTCCCTCCTCTACTTCACACCTTCACCCTCTCCCTCACATCCCACTCCTCGTCCTATCTCCTCCCTCTCTCACTCACCCTCCTTCTCCCCTCTCTCCTCCACTCTCTTCTCCTCTCCTCACCTACTCTCACCTACCCTCCACTCCCTCCTCTCCTCTCACTCCTCTCTCACTCACACTCCTCTCCCTCTCTCCCTCCTCTCACTCCTACCCCTCGCCCTCCTCACACTCCTCCCCTTCTCCCTCTCTCCTCACTCTCTTCTCCTCTCCTCACCTACTCTCACTCCTACCCTCCCTCCTCTCCTCTCACTCCTCTCTCTCACACTCCTCTCCCTACACTCCTCTCTCCTATCACTCCTCCCCCTCTTCTTCTCCCTCCTCTCACTCCTACCCCTCTCCCTCCACCCCTAGTGACCCTCTTCATTCCATCCCTCACTCCCTCACCCTCATCCCCCTCACCCTCTCCCTCACACTCCTCTAGTTGACCCACTCACACTCCTCCCCCTCTCCCCACTCCTTCACTCCCTCTCACTCCTACCTTCCCCCCGCCCCTCCTCTCACTCCTAACCCTCCCCCCTCACTCATACCCCCTCACCCTCTCACTCCTACCCCACTCCCACCCCCCTCTCCCTCACTGCAATCCCACTCCCTCACTCCCACCCCCTCTCCCTCACTCCTCTCCTCCCCCTCACTCCTCCCCCTCACTCCTCTCCCCTCTCACTCCTCCCCCACTCCCTCTCACTCCTCCCCAGTCCCTCTCTCCTACCCCTCCACTCACTCCTACCCCTCCACTCACTCCTACCCTTCTCCCTCTCACTCCTACCCCTCTCCCTCACTTCCACCCCCTCTCCCTCGCACCCCTACCCAACTCCCTCACTCCTATCCTGCTCCTTCACTCCTCCCCCTCTGCTTCTCACTCCTCCCCTCTCCCTCACTCCTCCCCTCCCTCTCTCTCCCCCACACTCCTCCCCCACTCACTCTCACTCCTCCCCAGTCCCTCTCTCCTACCTTTCCCCCTCTCCCCCACATTCCTCCCCCACTCACTCTCACTCCTCCCCAGTCCCTCTCTCCTACCCCTCTCCCTCACTCTCCTCCCCCACTCCCTCTCACCCCCCTCTCCCTCACTCCTACCCCTCCCTTTCCATCCTCTCTTCCCCCACTCCCTCCTCTCCATCTTCTGCACCCTCTCCCCCTCCCCCTCTCTGTCACTCTCGTACCCCACTCCCTCACCCCCTACTGACTCCTCCCTCCAGGACCCTCTCCCCCACCCAGGTGTAGTCTCCCACATCCGCCTAACCTCCCCCCCCCCCCGAGACCCTCACTCCTGACCGAGTCCCCATCGCTTCTCCTCCCTCCGTCACTCCCTCCCTCTGTCCAACCCTCCACCACTCACTCACTCATTGCACCAGTGTTCTTGCTCCCAGTCCCAGGTTCAGGACCAGCGTATTTTCATCCCACTACCCCTCCCTCCCTCCCCCCGCTTCCCTCCCCCTCCTCACCCCTCTCCCCTCCTCTCAAAACTCCCCCCACCCCTTCCCCACCCCCCCTCTCCCCTCCCTCCCTCCCCCACTTCTTCCCCTCCCCTCTTCCCCTCACCTCTTCCCCTCCCCTCCCCTCTTCCCCTCCCCTCTTCCCTTCCCCTCCCCTCTTCCCCTCTCCCCTCACCTCTTCCCCTCACCTCTTCCCCTCCCCTCTCCCCCTCCCCTCCCCTCTTCCCCTCCCCCTCCACTCCCCCTCTTTCCCACCCCCTCTTTCCCACCCCCTCTTTCCCACTCCTCTTCCCCCCCACTCTACCACTCCCCTCAATCCCCCCTCTTTCCCACCCCCTCTTAACCCCCTCTACCACTCCTCTCTTTCCCCCCCACTCTTTCCCCCCTCTTCCCCAACTCCCACCTTTTTCCCCAACACCAAACTTCTTCCGCTCCACCCCCCCAACCCTCCCAGTTCATCCCAAACCCAACCCTTCCTACCCCCTTCCTACTCTCTCAGCCTCCCCTTTCCCCCTCTATCCCTCCTCCTTTTCTCCCGTTCCCCTCTCACTCCCTCCCCTCTCACTCCCTCCCCCTCTCTCCCTCCCCTTCCCTCTTCCCTTCCACCCTCCACACCTCTCCCCCCCATCTCCCCTTCTCTCCCCTTTGACCCCATTCTCTCCCTCTAACCTTTGACCCCTTCCCCTTTGACGTCTCCCCTCCCCATTGATCCAGTCCCCTTTGACCCCCCTTGACCTCCCTTTCCTCTTTGACCCTTTCCACTTTGACCTCTCTTTCCCCTTGACCTCCCTTTCACCATTGACCTCCCCTTCCCCTTTGACCTATCACCCTGCCCTTTGACCTCTCCCCCTCCCTTTTGACCCCATTCCCTCCCTCTAACCTTTGACACTCTCCCTTCCTCCTCGCCCCCTCTCGCTTATCTTCCCATCCTTTCTCTCACCCCCCTCCTGCTCCTCCTTAACCCCCTCCTCTCTTCCTACCTCTCTCCCTTCCTACCCTTCTCCCTCTCTCCCTTCCTACCTCTCTCCCTTCCTACCCCTCTCCATCTCTCCCTTCCTACCCCTCTCCCTCTCTTTTCTCCTACCCCTCTCCCTTCCTCTCCCTTCCCACTCTCTCCTTTACTACCCCTCTCCCTCACCCCTCCTCTTGTTGCCCTCCCTCAACCCCCCACTAGATCAGACCCTCCCCTCCACCTCCCCCGCCCGGGTCTCGGGTGGCCTCTTCTCTCTTCCCCCTCCCCCCCTGGCGAGGGGCCGGGAGGGAGGGGGGGAGGATGGTGGGGGTGGTGTTTCTCAGCGGCCCCCGTCTGCTCGACTGGGCCAGCAGCCCGCCCCACCTGCAGTTCAACAAGTACGTGCTGACGGGCTACCGCCCCATCTCACCGCTGGGGGAATGTGTGCGTAGCCTCTTCTACCTCCACAACGAGCTGGGCAACATCTATACCCATGGTGAGAGGGGAGAGGGAGGGAGGGAGGGAGAGGGGGAAACATGGAAACATAGAAAACAGGTGCAGGAGGAGGCCATTTGGCCCTTTGCATCGAGCCTGTACGCACCGCCATTCATTGTGATCGCGGCTGACCGTCCACAATCAGTAACCCATGCCTGCCTTCTCCCCATATCCCTTGATTCCACTAGCCCCTAGAGCTCTATCTAACTCTCTCTTAAACCCATCCAGCGAATCGGCCTCCACTGCCCTCTGTGGCAGAGAATCCCACACATTCACAACTGGAAACGTTTCTCCTCACCTCAGTTTTAAATGGCCTCCCCTTTATTCTTAGACTTTATGAGTGGCCCCTGGTTCTGGATTCCCCCAACATTGGGAACATGTTTCCTGCATTTAGTCCTTTTATAATTTTACACGTCTCTATAAGATCCCCCTCTCGTCCTTCTAAACTCCAGCGAATACAAGCCCAGTCTTTCCAATCTTTCCTCGTACGACAGTCCCGCCATCCCGGGGATTAACCTGGTGAACCTACGCTGCACTGCCTCAATAGCAAGGACGTCCTTCCTTGAATTAGGAGACCAAAACTGCGCACACAACACTCCAGGTGCGGTCTCACCTCTACAACTGCAGAATGACCTCTTTACTCCTGTACTCAAATCCTCTGGCAGCTCGTTTAATATACTTACCTCCCTATATATAAAAAAGTCACCTTCGGGTTCCTATTAAATCTTTTCCCCCCCACCTGAAACCTATGTCCTCTGGTTCTTGAATCCGCTACTCTGCATAAAACGCTTTATGCATCTACCCGATCTACTCCCCTCCAAATATTTTCCCCTCATGAAGTTAATCCCCAGGATGGCAGGACTGTCGTACAAGGAAAGATTGGAAAGACAAGGCTTGTATTCGCTGGAGTTTAAAACGATGAGAGGGGAGGATCTTATAGAAACGTGTACAATCATAAAAGGACTGGACAAGCTAGATGCAGGAAAAATGTTCCCGATGTTGGGGGAGTCCAGACCAGGGGCCACACACAGTCTAAGAATAAAGGGGAGGCCATTTAAAACTGAGGTGAGAAGAATTTTTTTCACCCAGAGAGTTGTGAATGTGTGGGATTCTCTGCCACAGAGGGCAGTGGAGGCCGATTCACTGGATGGCAAGGGATATGGGGAGAAGGCAGGCACGGGTTACTGATTGTGGACGGTCAGCCACGACCACAATGAATGGCGGTGCGTACAGGCTCGAAGGCCTCCTCCTGCACCTATTTTCTATGTTTCTATGTCTATGTTTCTTACACCTTAAATCTGTATCTGGGATTGTCTTAAATATCGTTGGAAACTCAGTAGTATAATGTACGATGAGCGTTTGTCGGCACTGGGCCTGTACTCGCTGGAGTTTAGAAGAATAAGGGGGGAACTTTCCAGAATAGTGAGCGGCCTGGATAGAGTGGATGTGGAGAGGATGTTTCCACTGCTGGGATAGTCTAGAACCAGAGGGCACAGCCTCAGTTAAAGGGTGTTCCTTTAGGAAGGAGACGAGGAGGAATTTCTTTAGCCAGAGGGTGGTGAATCTGTGGAATTCACAGTGGTGGAGGCCACAAGTCAGCGGATATATTTGCGGCATAGATAGATAGATTCTTGATTAGTGCGGGTGTCAGGGGTTACGGGGAGAAGGCAGGAGAATGGGGTTAGGAGGGAGAGATAGATCAGCCATGATTGTACAGGGCCCTAGTGAGACCGCACCTGGAGTACTGTGTGCAGTTTTGGTCTCCAAATTTGAGGAAGGATATTCTTGCTATTGAGTAGGTTCACTGTCATAAGTTGAAAGACTGGAGCGACTAGGCTTGTATACACTGGAATTTAGAAGGATGAGAGGGAATCTTATCGATACGTATAAGATTATTAAGGGGTTGGACACGTTAGAGGCAGGAAACATGTTCCCAATGTTGGGGGAGTCCAGAACCAGGGGCCACAGTTTAAGAATAAGGGGTCGGCCATTTAGAACGGAGAAGAGGAAAAACCTTTTCAGTCAGAGAGTTGAGAATCTGTGGAATTCTCTGCCTCAAAAGGCAGTGGAGGCCAATTCTCTGAATGCATTCAAGAGAGAGCTAGATAGAGCTCTTAAGGATAGCGGAGTCAGGGGGTATGGGGAGAAGGCAGGAACGGGGTACTGATTGAGAATGATCAGCCATGATCACATTGAATGGTGGTGCTGGCTCGAAGGGCCGAATGGCCTACTCCTGCACCTATTGTCTATTAAATGTCGGAGTAGACTTGATGGGCCGAATGGCCTAATTCTGCTCCTATCACATGTGATCTTATGACCACCCTAACTACCTGTGACCGCCTTATCTACCCGTTGTGTGTTATCTAGTCAAGACTGTCCATGATTACAATTGAGCCGTCCACAGTGTACAGATACAGGATAAAGGGAATAACGTTTAGTGCAAGGTCAAGTCCGATTAAAGATAGTCCGAGGGTCTCCAATGAGGTAGATGGGAGATCGGGACCGTTCTCTAGCTGGTGAGAGGATGGTTCAGTTGCTTGATAACAGCCGGGAAGAAACTGCCCTTGAATCTGGAGGTGTGCACTTCTCCACACTTCTGTACCTCTTGCCCCGATGGGAGAGGGGGGAAGAGGGAGTGAGTCTGGTCTTTGATTCTGCTGCTGGCCTTGCCGAGTTGTCGGGGACGTGCCGAACTTCCTAAGCCTTCTAAGGAAGTATTGGTGTGCTTTCTTAGCCGTGTGTGGTGATTTCTGTGATGGTGAAGTGCTGAAGTGCTTTTAATTGGAGTATTGTGGACAAAGCAGATGAGCTGAGAGCCTAATCAGTTGTTGGGACTATGATGTTGTGGTCATTGTGGGAGGGAGAGAGGGAGGGAGAGAGAGAGTTTAGAGAGAGAGAGATGTTGCCTGACCCGCTGAGTTACTCCAGCACTTTGTACCTGTCCACGTTCTCCACAGAGATGCTGCCCGACCCGCTGAGTTACTCCAGCACTTTGTACCTGTCTGCGTTCTCCAGAGATGCTGCCCGACCCGCTGAGTTACTGCAGCACTTTGTACCTGTCCACGTTCTCCACAGTGATGCTGCCCGACCCGCTGAGTTACTGCAGCACTTTGTACCTGTCCACGTTCTCCACAGAGATGCTGCCCGACCTGCTGAGTTACTCCAGCACTTTGTGTCTATCTTTAGTGTGGTTTAGTTTAGTTTATTGTCACGTGTACTGAGGTACAGTGAGAAGCTTTGTTGCTGCGTGCTATCCAGTCAGCGGAAAGACTGTACATGATTACAATCGAGCCGTCCACAGTGTACAGATACACGATCAATTCACATGCATTTGAGTGCTACATTTAAATTGGCAGGGAACTTAATGACATGAAGAAATGTCTTGACACCAAACGTCACCTGTCCCTCTTTCTCCAGAGATGTCGCCTGACCCGCTGAGTAACTCTGGCTTTTTGTGTCTATCTTTGGTATCAGTCAGCATCTGTAGTTCAAAAGGTAGACACAAGATGCTGGAGTAACTCAGCGAGTCAGGCAGCATCTCTGGAGAGAAGGAATGGATGACGTTTCGGGTCGAGACCCTTCTCGAACGGAAACGTCACCCATTCCTTCTCTCCAGAGATGCTGCCTGACCCACTGAGTTACTCCAGCATCTTGTGTCTACCTTCGATTTAAACCAGCATCTGCAGTTTTCTTTCCTCTGCAGTTCAGAAGGTCGTAAGTGATAGGAGTAGAATTAGGCCATTTGGCCCAAAGAGTCCACTCCGCCATTCAATCATGGCTGATCTATCTCTCCCTCCTAACCCCATTCTCCTGCCTTCTCCCCATAACCCCTGACACCCACACTAATCAAGAATCTATCTATCTCTGCCGCAAATATATCCACTGACTTGTGGCCTCTGTGGCAAAGAATCCCACTGATTCACCATCCTCTGGCTAAAGAAATTTTGCCTTATCTCCTTCCTAAAGGAACGTCCTATAACTCTGAGGCTGTGCCCTCTGGTCCGAGACTCTCCCACTGTTGGAAACATCCTCTCCACATCCACTCTATCCGGGCCTTTCACTGTTCGGTGAAGTTTCAATGAGGTTCCACCCTCCCTCGTTCTTTTAAACTCCAGCGAGTACAGGCCCAGTGCCGACAAACGCTCATCGTACGTTAACCCACTCATTCCTGGGATCGTTCTTGTAAATCTCCTCTGGACCCTCTCCAGAGCCAGCACATCCTTCCTCAGATTCGGGGCCCAAAATTGCTCTTCTAGGACTCGAGTTCACAGCCTCAGAATCAAAGGACGTTCCTCGAGGAAGATGAGGCTGAGTTTCTCGAGTTAGAGGGTGGTGAATCTGTGGAATTCATTACCACAAAAGACTGTCCTCCTCTCTACACATCAATGCAGACTGGGTGGTTTAGAAACATAGAAACACAGAAAATAGGTTCAGGAGGAGGCCATTTGGCCCTTCCATTCATTGTGATCATGGCTGATCATCCACAATCAGTAACCCGTGCCTGCCCTCTCCCCATATCCCTTGATTCTTAGCCCCTGGAGCTCTATCTAACTCTTAAATCCATCCAATGATTTTGCCTCCACTGCCCTCTGTGGCAGAGAATCCCACACATTCACAACTCTCTGGGAGGAAAAGTTTCTTCTCACCTCAGTTTTAAATGGCCTCCCCTTTATTCTTAGACTGTGTGTGTGGCCCCTGGTTCTAGACTCCCCCAACATTGGGAACGTTTTTCCGGCATCCAGCTTGTCCAGTCCTTTTATAATTTTACACGTCTCTCTATAAGATCCCCTCTCGTCCTTCTAAACTCCAGTGAATACAAGCCCAGTCTTTCCAATCTTTCCTCGTACGACAGTCCCGCCATCCCGGGGATTAACCTGGTGAACCTACGCTGCACTGCCTCAATAGCAAGGACGTCCTTCCTCAAATTAGGGGACCAAAACTGCACACAGTACTCCAGGTGCGGTCTCACCAGGGCCCTGTACAACGGCAGAAGGACCTCTTTACTCCTATACTCAACTCCTGTTTTGTAACTGGAGAGTAGTTTTGGAAGTAGGGACAATTCCATGGGGGTATAGCTACACTTGCAGCAGTCCCACAGCGCACATTATTTGCCAAACACTTCCCTCTAATCTCCCGGTCTCCCGAGGAATTTGCTTGAGTGAGTGTCTGAACATAAATACGCTCAGCAGTAAACCACAGTGTAGAACAGTAGAAACAAAGTGCTGGAGTAATTCAGTGGATCGTGCAGCATCTCTGTGGAGAACGTGGACAGGTACAAAGTGCTGGAGTAGCTCAGCGGGTCGGGCAGCATCTCTGTGGAAAACGTGGACAGGTACAAAGTGCTGGAGTAACTCAGCGGGTCGGGCAGCATCTCTGGAGAACGTGGACAGGTACAAAGTGCTGGAGTAACTCAGTGGATCGTGCAGCATGTCTGTGGAGAACGTGGACAGGTACAAAGTGCTGGAGTAACTCAGCAGGTCGGGCAGCATCTCTATGGAGAACGTGGACAGGTACACAAAGTGCTGGAGTAACTCAGCGGGTCAGGCAGCATCTCTGTGGAGAACGTGGACAGGTACAAAGTGCTGGAGTAATTCTGAGGAAGGTGGACAAATGGAATCAGTGACATTTTGAGTCGAGACCCATATTCAAAATGAATGATTTTGGTTCGCGATGTAGGAGGTGTAAAGATAAGAAATCTTCTCTCAGCTGAGCGAGCTGATGCTTCGTTCAAGGATGCAGTAAGGAAGATTTTTGCCATTAATACCTGTCCTTCGAGGCTGTGTATGGTGACCTTGTGGGAAAATTAGTATGCGTAATCAGATTTACTGCTGAGCTGCTTAGACTAACACATTAACTGTTCCCCAAACACTGCCTGTCTCTTTAGTTCTGTTTAGTTCCTTAATGTCACGTGCATTTGGGGCGACAACTATTTACAATATATATTAATGATGTGGATGATGGAATTAAAAGTAATGCTGGCAATTTTGCAGATGGCACAAAGCTGGGTGGCAGTGTGAACTGCAAAGAGGATGTCAGGAGGTTGCAGGGTGACTTGGACAGGTTGAGTGAGTGGGCAGATGTAGATAAATGTGAGGTTATCCACTTTGGCGGCAAGAACAAGGAGGCAGATTATTATCTCAATGGTGTCAGAGTAGGTAAAGGGGACCTGGGTGTCCTTGTACACCGTTTCCTGAAAGTAAGCGTGCAGGTACAGCAGGCAGTGAAGAAAGCTAATGGCATGTTGGCCTTCATAGCGAGCGGATTTGAGTATAGGAGTAAAGAGGTCCTACTGCAGTTGTACAGGGCCCTGGTGAGACCGCACCTGGAGTACTGTGTGCAGTTTTGGTCTCCTAATTTGAGGAAGGACGTCCTTGCTATTGAGGCAGTGCAGCGTAGGTTCACCAGGTTAATCCCCGGGATGGCGGGACTGTCATATGTCCAAGTCACCCTGCAACCATATTGGGCTTGTATTCACTGGAGTTTAGAAGGATGAGAGGGGATCTTATAAAAACGTATAAAATTATAAAAGGACTGGACAAGCTAGATGCAGGAAAAATGTTCCCAATGTTGGGGGAGTCCAGAATCAGGGGCCACACACACAGTCTAAGAATAAAGGGGAGGCCATTTAAAGCTGAGGTGAGGAGAAACTTTTCCTCCCAGAGAGTTGTGAATGTGTGGGATTCTCTGCCACAGAGGGCAGTGGATGCCGATTCACTGGATGAATTTAAAAGATAGTTGGATAGAGCTCTAGGGGCTAGTGGAATTGAGGGATATGGGGAGAAGGCAGGCACGGGTTACTGATTGTGGATGATCAGCCGTGATCACAATGAATGGCGGTGCGTACAGGCTCGAAGGGCCGAATGGCCTCCTCCTGCATCTGTTTCTATGTGTACCGAGGTAAAGTGAAAAGCTTTTTTGTTGCACGCTATCCAGTCAGCGGAAAGACTAGACATGATTTAAATCAAGCAGTCCCATTTTGATATGAGATTAAAGTAATAAAGTTTAGTTTAGTTTATTGTCACGTGTACTGAAGTGCAGTGATAAGCTTTTATTTGTTGCTTGCTCACCACAGTGGACAGATACAGGATCAAGGAAATTACATTAAGTTTATTGTCACATGTACCAAGGTTCACTTTAGTTTAAAGATACAGCACGCAAACAGGCCCTTTGACCCACCGAGTCCACGCCGACCAGCGATCAACGTAAACTAGCATGATCCTACACACGAGGGACAATTTTTTACAATCTTTACCGAAGACAATTAACGTACAAACCTGTACATCTTTGGAGCATGGGTTCACCAAATATAAGTGTGAAGTTATCCACTTTGGTGGTAAGAATAGGAAGGCATATTATTATCTGAATGGTGTCAAGTTAGGAAAAGGGGACGTACAACGAGATCTGGGTGTCCTAGTGCATCAGTCACTGAAAGGAAGCATGCAGGTACAGCAGGCAGTGAAGAAAGCCAATGACATGTTGGCCTTCATAACAAGAGGAGTTGAGTATAGGAGCAAAGAGGTCCTTCTGCAGTTGTACAGGGCCCTAGTGAGACAGCATCTGGAGTACTGTGTGCAGTTTTGGTCTCCAAATTTGAGGAAGGATATTCTTGCTATTGAGGGCGTGCAGCGTAGGTTTATCATATCATATACATACAGCTGGAAACAGGCCTTTTTGAAAGACTGGCGCGACTAGGCTTGTCGACACTGGAATTTAGAAGGATGAGAGGGGATCTTATAGAAACATATATAAAATTCTTTAAGGACTGGACAGGCTAGAGGCAGGAAAAATGTTCCCGATGTTGGGGGAGTCCAGAACCAGGGGCCACACACACAGTCTAAGAATAAGGGGTCGGCCATTTCGGACTGAGATCATATCATATCATATCATATACATACAGCCGGAAACAGGCCTTTTCGGCCCTCCAAGTCCGTGCCGCCCAGTAATCCCCGTACATTTAACACTATCCTACACCCACTAGGGACAATTTTTACATTTTACCCAGCCAATTAACCTACATACCTGTACGTCTTTGGAGTGTGGGAGGAAACCGAAGATCTCGGAGTAAACCCACGCAGGTCACGGGGAGAACGTACAAACTCCTTACAGTGCAGCACCCGTAGTCAGGATCGAACCTGAGTCTCCGGTGCTGCATTCGCTGTAAAGCAGCAACTCTACCGCTGCGCTACCGTGCCGGTAAATCTTTTTACGCAGAGAGTTGTGAATCTGTGGGATTCTCTGCCACAGAAGTCAGTGGAGGCCAATTCACTGGATGTTTTCAAGAGAGAGTTAGATTTAGCCAATTAAAGGAATTAAGGGGTATGGGGAGAAAGCAGGAACGGGGCACTGATTGTGGATGATCAGCCATGATCATGTTGAATGGCGGTGCTGGCTCGAAGGGCCGAATGGCCTGCTCCTGCACCTATTTTTCTATGTTCTATGTTTCTATGAGTGAGGGATGAAACCGGAGCACCCGGAGAAAACCCATGCAGGGGGATGTACAAAGTGTGTACATACAGCAGCCGTATTCAGGATCGAACCTGGGTCTCTGGCAGCAACTCTACCGCTGCCTCACCCTTAAGTGAAAGGCTTTTTTGTTGCAGCCAGAGGAAAGACTGTACATGCATGGCAGATGCAGTTTAATGTGGATAATAGACAATAGGTGCAGGAGGAAGCCATTCGGCCCTTCGAGCCTGTACGCACCGCCATTAAATGTGATCATGGCTGATCATTCTCAATCAGTACCCCGTTCCTGCCTTCTCCCCATACCCCCTGACTCCGCTATCCTTAAGAGCTCTATCTAGCTCTCTCTTGAATGCATTCAGAGAATTGGCCTCCACTGCCTTCTGAGGCAGAGAATTCCACAGATTCACAACTCTCTGACTGAAAAAGTTTTTCCTCATCTCTGTTCTAAATGGCCGACCCCTTATTCTTAAACTATGGCCCCTTGTTCTGACTCCCCCACTCACTGACCCCCTCTCTCTCTCTCTCTCTCCCCCCCGCACTGACCCTCTCGCTCTCTCTCCCCTGCACTGACCCTCTCTCACCCGCACTGACCCTC
This sequence comes from Rhinoraja longicauda, assembly GCF_053455715.1. Lineage (NCBI taxonomy): Eukaryota > Metazoa > Chordata > Chondrichthyes > Rajiformes > Arhynchobatidae > Rhinoraja > Rhinoraja longicauda. Next base: position 4,108 of record NW_027602086.1, on the reverse strand, counting down.
TCTCTCCCCCGCACTGACCCTCACTCCCCCTTTCTCTCTCTCTCTCTCCCTCTCACTGACTCTCTCTCACCCGCACTGACCCTCTCTCTCCCCCGCACTGACCCTCTCTCCCTCTCTCTCTCCCCTCACTGATTCTCTCTCTCTCTCTCTCTCTCTCCCCTGCACTTACCCTCTCTCTCTCTCTCCCCTCTCACTGACTCTCTCTCTCTCCCCTCTCACTGACTCTCTCTCTCTCTCCCCCGCACTGACCCTCTCTGTCTCTCTGTCTCTCTGTCTCCCCCTCACTGACCCTCTCTCTCTCTCTCTCTCCCCCTCTCACTGACTCTCTCTCTCCCCACACTGACCCTCTCTGTCTCTCTCTCTCTCTCTCCCCCTCACTGACTCTCTCTCTCTGTCTCCCCTCACTGACCCTCTCTCTCTCCCTCTCCCCCTCTCACTGACCCCCTCTCTCTCTCTCCCCCTCTCTCTCCCCACACTGACCCTCTCTCTCACCCCCCCTCTCTCTCTCTCTCTCTCTCCCCACACTGACCCTCTCTGTCTCTCCCCCTCTCACTGACCCCCTCTCTCTCTCTCTCTCTCTCTCTCCCCCTCTCTCTCTCCCCACACTGACCCTCTCTCTCACCCCCCCTCTCTCTCTCTCTCTCTCCCCACACTGACCCTCTCTGTCTCTCCCCCTCTCACTGACCCCCTCTCTCTCTCTCTCTCTCCCCCTCTCTCTCTCCCCACACTGACCCTCTCTGTCTCTCCCTGTGCTCAGGGATCCCGCTGCTGTGCTTCATCTTCCTGCTGCCGCTGGCGATCCCGTGGTCGGAGATCACGGTGCCGTGGTTGGCGGTGGCGCACTACCTGGCGTGCGTGACGCCACAGCTGGGCAGCGTGCTGTACCACCTCTTCATGAACCACGAGGGCGGAGCGCCCACCTACCACACCCTGCTCACCCTCGACATGTGTGGCGTCTGCATGGTCAACACGCTGGGTAGGTGCCCACCCGCCCTCCCTCCCCCTCCCACCCTCTCATTCCTCCCCTCCTTCTCTTTGCCCTTGCCCTGATCTATCGATGCCCCTTTTGGGAGTTCCCCCCCTTCTCTCTCTCTCTCTCTCTCTCTCCCTGCTCTTTCGCCCTCCCTCTATCTCCCCCCCTCTGTCTCCCCCCTTTTTTTCTCCTCCCTCCCTCTCTCCCTCCCACCCCCTCCTGCTCGCCCTCCCTCCCGCTCCCCCTCCCTCCATCTCCCCCCCCCCTTTTTGCTCTTGCCCTGAATCTACCAGTGTCCCTTTTGGGAGTTCCCCCCTTCTCTCTCTCTCTCCGCTCTTTCCCCCCTCCCTTCCTCCCCCTCTATCCTTCCGCTCCCGTACTGACTCCCTCCCTCTCTCTCCTCCTCCCTTTCACTCTCTCCCTCCTCTCCTCTCCCTCCGCCCCTCTCTCTCTCTCCACCTCTCCCCCCTCCCTCTCTCCCACTCTCCTCTCTCTGCGGGGAGAGTTTTCTTGCGTGGGGGGCTGTGTTCGCTGGTAGAGTTTGAGAGCTATTTGGAATAGTGTCTAATCCTCTATCTCTCTCCCCTCCTCTCTCTCTCCCCCTCTCTCTCTACTCCCTCTCTCTCTCCCCCCTCTCTTTGCCCTTGCCCTGAATCTATTGGTGCCCCTTTTGGGAGTTCCCCCCTTCTCTCTCTCTCTCCCCTCTTACCACCCTCTCTCTCTCTCCCCCCCACCCCCCCCTTCTCACCCCCGCCATCTCTCTCCCCCCTTCTCTTTGCCCTTTTGGGAGTTCCCTCCCCTCTCTTTCATCCCCCCTCTTTCCCTCTCCCCCCTCTCTTCCCCCCCCCCTTTTTCACCCCCCCTTCTCTTTGCCCTTGCCCTGAATCTATCGGTGCCCCTTTTGGGAGTTCCCCCATTCTCTCTTTCATCCCCCCCTCTTTCCCCCCTCTCTTTCTCCCCCCGCTTTCTCTCCCCCACTCTCTCTCTCCCCCGCTTTATCTCCCCCCTCTCTCTCCCCCCGCTTTCTCTCCCCCCTCTCTCTCTCCCCCCCCCATCTCTCTCCGCGTGTGCAGGCGCTCTGCCGATCATCTACTGCACGCTGCTGTGCCAGCCATTGCTGCGCTGGCTGTCGCTGTCGCTGTACGTGGGCCTGTCGTCGTACGCCATCTACTGCGCGGTCAGCGCCCAGAGTAACGTGCGGCGGCTTCGCTCCTTCGCCTGGCAGGCGGCGTTCCGCTTGCTGTTCTTCGTGCTGCGCGGCTGCGGTGTGGGGGCCGGCGCTCCGGCGGCGCTGCGCTTCTACCTGCGCATGGACGCCCTGGCGGTGCTGGGCGGCCTGATCAACGTGCTTCGCGTACCCGAGCGGTTGCTGCCCGGCTGCTTCGACTACTGCTGCAACAGCCACCAGATCATGCACGTCCTCTCCGTCGCCAGCATCCTGCAGCTGCACTGGGGCGTGCTGGACGACCTGGCCTGGATCAGCCACCCACGCTGCATGCCCCCGCCGCCCGGCAGGGGGCTGGTTGTGCTGGCCCGCTCCTGACCCACCTCCTGGAGCTTCCCCAACCTCTCCCAGCCTTCCCCACATCATCCCCACCCTTCCCAACCTTTCTTAATCTCTCCTGACCTGCCCCACCCCTCTCCAGCCTTCCCAACTTCTCCCACCCCATCCCAACCTCCCCCAGCCCTTTCCAACTTCTCCCACCCCTTCCCAATCTCTCCCAGCCTTCTCCACATCATCCCCACCCTTCCCAATCTCTCCTGACCTTCTCCACCCCTTCCCAGTCTCTCCCACCCCTTCCCAACCTCCCCCACCCCTTCCCAATCTCTCCCAGCCCTTCCCAATCTCTCCCACCCCTTGCCAACCTCTCCCACCCCTTCCCAATCTCTCCCACCCCTTCCCAATCTCTCACACCCCTTCCCAATCTCTCCTGACCTTCTCCACCCTTTCCCAATCTCTCCCAGCCCTTCCCAATCTCTCCCAGCCTTCTCCACATCATCCCCAACCTCTTCCACTCCGTCCCAATTTCTCCCACCCCTTCCCAATCTCTCCCAGGCCATCCCAATCCCTCCTGATCTGCCCCACCCCTCTCCAGCGTTCCCAATCTCTCCCAGCCTTCTCCAGATCATCCCACACCTCACCAACCTTTCCAATCTCTCTGAACCTTCCCCACCCATTCCCAATCTCCCCAGGCCCATCCCCATCCCTTCCCAATCTCTCCTGGCATTCCCAATCTCTCCTGACCTTCTCCAGATCATCCCCACCCTTCCTGCAACTTCCCAATCTCTCCCACCCTTCTCCACATCATCCCCACCTTCCCAATCTCTCCCACCCCTTCCCAACCTCTCCCACCATCATCCTCACCCTCCCCAATCACTCCCACCCGTTCCAATCTCCCCAGATCTCCGGATCATCCCCATCCTTCCTGGACCTTCCCAATCTCTCCTGATCTCCCCCACCACTTCCCAACCTCCAGACCTCCCCCACCCCTCACCATCCTTCCCCACCCCTCCTGGATATCCCCCGCACTTCCTGGACCTTCCCAATCTCTCCTGACCGTCCCCACCACTTCCCAACCTCTCCTAACCTCCCCCACCCTTCCCAATCTCTTCTGACCTCCCCACCCCATCCCAATCGCTCCTCACCCCCTCCCCACCACTTCCCAATCTCTCCTGACCTCCCCCACTCCTTCCCAATCTCTCCTGACCTCCCCCGCTTCCTAATCTCTCCTGATCCTTCCGCACCCCTCCTGAACCTTCCCCGCCCCCTAACAGGTGCAGCCTGGGACATCCCCATCTCCCCCCCCCCCCCCCCACACCTCTCCATTTCCCACTGCGCGGTGCCGGAAACCCCAGAGGAGAGAGAGACGGGACCAAAAGAGGATGAGGACCAGACCCGGAGCCCAGACGAGGTCTCTGACGACGGGCAGTGGGCCAGACGAGGTCTCAGACGATAGACAGTGGCTCAGACGATGTCTCAGACAAGAGACGGAGACCAGACGATGTCTCAGACAAGACGGAGACCAGACGATGGACAGAGGCTCAGACGAAACCCAGACGATGTCTCAGATGAGAGACGGAGCAGACGAAGTCTCAGACAATGGACAGTGGCCCAGACAAGGTCTCAGACGAGAG
>NW_027602085.1:0-50729 GCF_053455715.1 Rhinoraja longicauda | reverse complement strand
GGTGTGTGGGGAGTCAGGGGGTCGGTTATGTGGTAGGGGTGGTGGTCAGAGGTGCGGGGGGCTGAGGAGGTCAGGTTTTGGAGGGCTGTGGTTAGGTGTGGAGGGGTCGGGGGTTCAGCTGTGTGGAGGGCTGAGGTCAGGTCTGTTGTGGGCAAGGGATCAGGTGTGTTGGGGACTGACGGGGTCGGGTGTGTGGGGGTCTGGGGTCATGTGTGTTGGGGGATGGGGTCAGGTGTGTTCGGGGCTGGGGTTGAGGTGTATGTTGGTGGCATGGGATCAGGTTTGTGGCGGGGGTGGGGGTCAGTGGGTCAGACATGTGGGGGTCAGGTGATTGGGGAGCTGGTGATCAAGTGTATGCGGGACTGAGGGTCAGGTATTTGGGGACTGGAGGTGAGGTGTGTGGGGGGGTTGTGGTCAGGTGTGTGTGGGAGGTACTGGGGTTCAGTTGTGTGGGGGCTGGTGGTCATGTGTGTGCGGGGCTGGGGTTCAGGTGTGTGGGGAGCTGATGCGGTCCGGTGTGTGTACGTCTGTGGTCTGGTGTGTTGGTGGCAGAGTGGTAGCTTTTTGGGGGTTGAGGGGGTCAGGTGTTTGGGGCTCTGGGAGACAGTTGTGTGCGGGGCTGGGGTTCAGGTGTGTGGGGGGGGGGGCTGTGGTTCATGAGTGTGGATGTAGCTCGAGGGCACGTGTGTGGGAGGCTGGGTGTCATGTGTGTCTGGCTACATGGGATCAGGGGTCAGGGTGTGGGAACTGCGGTTCAGATGTGTGGGGGCTGTGGGTCACATGTGTGCGTGGGGGATGGTGTCAGGTGTATGGGGGCTAGGTGTCAGCTGTGTGGGGTCTGGATGTCAGGTATGGGCGGGGCTGGGGGACAGACGTGTGGGACGGCTGGGTTCAGGTGTGTGCGGGGCTGGGGTTCAAGTGTGTCGGAGTGGTGGGGGACAGGTGTGTGGGGGGCTGAGGGGGTCAGGTGTGTGGAGGGCTGACGTCACGTTTGTTGGGGCTGGGTGTCATGTGTGTATCGCTACTGGGGACCAGAGGTCAGGTGTGTGGGGACTGGGGTTCAGGTGTGTGGGGGCTAGGTGTCACTTGTGTGTTGGGGATGGGATCAGGTGTATGGGGGACTGGGGTCAGGTATGCAGGGGATGGAAATCAGGTGTGTGCGGGGCTGGGGTTGAGGTGTATGTTGGTGGCAGGGAATCAAGTTTGTGGCGGGGGTGGGGGTCAGGGGGTCAGACATGTGGGGGTCAGGGAGTCAGGTGATTGGGGGGCTGGGGATCAAGTGTGTGGGGTCTGAGGGTCAGGTATGTGGGGACTGGAGGTGAGGTGTGTGTGGGGGTTGTGGTCAGGTGTGTGTGGGGGTGGGGCTGACTGTCAGGTGCGTGGGGGCCAGGAGTCATGTGTCTGGGGGTCTGGGGGTCAGGTGAGTTGGGGTCTGGCGTGTGGTGAGGCTGCGGGTCAGTTATGTGCGGGGGGTATGGGTCACTGAGTCAGCTGCGTGGGGGGTGTGGGGGCCAGGTGTGTGATGGGGCTTTGGGTCTAATTTTGGGGGTTCAGTGGGTCAGATTTGGGCTGCTTGGGTTCAGGTATGTTGGGGGCTGTAAGGTCAGGTGTGTGGTGGTCTGGGGGTCAGGTGTGTGGGGGGCTTGCGCCCACGTGTGTGGGGGTCTGGTGGTCAGGTGTGTGGGAGGGCTGGGGTTCAGGTGTGTGGGGGGCTGGTGGTTATGTGTGTGCGGGGCTGGGGTTCAGGTGTGTTGGGAGCTGAGGCGGTCAGGTGTTTGTAGGGCTGTGGTCTGGTGTGTTGGTGGCCGAGTGATAGCTTTTTGGGGGCTGAGGGGGTCAGGTGTGTGGGGCTCTGGGAGACAGGTGTGTGCGGGGCTGGGGTTCAGGTGCGTGGGGGGGGCTGTGGTTCAGGAGTGTGGAGGTAGCTCGAGGGCACGTGTGTGGGAGGCTGGGTGTCATGTGTGTCTGGCTGCATGGGATCAGGAGTCAGGAGTGTGGGGACTGCGGTTCAGATGTGTGGGGGCTGTGGGTCACATGTGTGCGTGGGGGGTGGGTTCAGGTGTATGGGGGGCTAGGTGTCGGCTGTGTGGGGGGCTGGATGTCAGGTATGGGCGGGGCTGGGGGACAGGCGTTTGGGCCGGCTGGGTTCAGGTGTGTGCGGGGCTGGGGTTCAAGTGTGTCGGAGTGGTGGGGGACAGGTGTGTGGGGGGCTGAGGGGGTCAGGTGTGTGAAGGGCTGACGTCACGTGTGTTTGGGGCAGGTGCTCAGGTGTGTGTGGCTACTGGGGACCAGAGGTCAGGTGTGTGGGGACTGGGGTTCAGGTGTGTGGGGGCTAGGTGTCACTTGTGTGTTGGGGATGGGGTCAGGTGTATGGGGGATTGGGGTCAGGTATGCAGGGGATGGAAATCAGGTGTGTGCGGGGCTGGGGTTGAGGTGTATGTTGGTGGCAGGGGATCAAGTTTGTGGCGGGGGTGGGGGTCAGGGGGTCAGACATGTACGGGTCAGGGAGTCAGGTGATTGGGGGGCTGCGGATCAAGTGTGTGGGGGACTGAGGGTCAGGTATGTGGGGACTGGAGGTGAGGTGTGTGGGGGGGTTGTGGTCAGGTGTGTGTGGGGGTGTGGGGGCCAGGTGTGTGATGGGGCTTTGGGTCTAATTTTGGGGGTTCAGTGGGTCAGATTTGGGCTGCTTGGGTTCATGTATGTTGGGGGCTGTAGGGTCAGGTGTGTGGTGTTCTGGGGGTTAGGTGTGTGGGGGGCTTGCGCCCACGTGTGTGGGGGTCTGGTGGTCAGGTGTGTGGGAGGGCTGGGGTTCAGGTGTGTGGGGGGCTGGTGGTCATGTGTGTGCGGGGCTGGGGTTCAGGTGTGTTGGGAGCTGAGGCGGTCAGGTGTTTGTAGGGCTGTGGTCTGGTGTGTTGGTGGCAGAGTGTTAGCTTTTTGGGGGCTGAGGGGGTCAGGTGTGTGGGGCTCTGGGAGACAGGTGTGTGCGGGGCTGGGGTTCAGGTGCGTGGGGGGGGGCTGTGGTTCAGGAGTGTGGAGGTAGCTCGAGGGCACGTGTGTGGGAGGCTGGGTGTCATGTGTGTTTGGCTACATGGGATCAGGTGTCAGGAGTATGGGGACTGCGGTTCAGATGTGTGGGGGCTGTGGGTCACATCTGTGCGTGGGGGATGGGTTCAGGTGTATGGGGGCTAGGTGTCAGCTGTGTGGGGGGCTGGATGTCAGGTATGGGCGGGGCTGGGGGACAGGCGTTTGGGCCGGCTGGTTTCAGGTGTGTGCGGGGCAGGGGTTCAACTGCGTTGGAGTGGTGGGGGACAGGTGTGTGGGGGGCTGAGAGGGTCAGGTGTGTGGAGGGCTGACGTCACGTGTGTTTGGGGCAGGTGTTCATGTGTGTGGGGGGCTGAGGGGTTCAGGTGTGTGGGGCGCTGAGGGGGTCATATGTGTGGGGGGATGTGGGTTCAGGTGTATGCGGGGCTGGAGATCAGGTGTGTCGGAGCGGTGGGGTTTAGGGGTGTAGGGGGCTGAGGCGGTCAGGTGTGTGGTGGGCTGTAGATCAGGTGTGTGGGGACTGCGGGCCGGATTTGCAGGGTGCTGGAGATCAGGTGTGTTGAGGTTCAGGTTTGTGGGGGTCTGGTTGTCAGTTGTGTGGGGGAATGGGGGTCTGGAGGTCAGGTGTGTACGGGGCTGGGGGTCAAGTGTGCGTGGGGACTGGGGTCAGGTATGTGGGGGACTGGAGGTGAGGTATGTGTGGAGGTTGGGGTCTGGTGTGTGTGGGGGGGGGGTGGCTGTCAGGTGCGTGGGTGTCTGGGGATCAGGTGTGCGCGGGGCTGTGGGTCAGTGGGTCAGGTGTGTGAGTGGTGTGGGTACCAGGTGTGTGATGGTGCTTTGGGTCAAATGTTGGGCGGGTCTGTGTGTCAGATGTGTTAGGGGGCTGGAGTCAGGTTTGTGAGGGTCTGGGGGTCAGGTATGTGGGGGTCTGGGGGGTCAGGTATGTGTGGGGAGCTGGGGGTCATGTGTGTGGGAGGCTGGTTTTCCGGTTTCTGGGGGGCTGGGGTTCAGGTGTCTGGGGGGCTGGTGACAAGTTGTTCAGGTGTGTGGGGAGCAGTGGGTGGGGTGTGTGAGGGGTTGAGGGGGTCAGGTGTTTGACGGGGCTGGTACAGGCGTGTGGGGGGCGGCTGGGGGGGCACCCGTGTGGGGCACTGGGTGTCATGTGTGTATGGCTACTGAGGTTCAGAGGTTAGGTGTGTGGGGCCTGGTGTTTAGGTGTGTGGGGGCTGGGTTCACGTGTGTGTGGGGGGATGTGGTCAGGTGTATGGGGGGCTGGGTTTCAGGTGTGGGGGCCTTTGGGTCAGCGGGTCAGATGGGTGAGGGTCATGGCGTCGGGTGAGTGGCCGGCTGGGGGTAGGTACGCAGGGTTTGGGGGTCAGGTGTGTGTGAGGAACAAGGGGTCATGGGAGGATGGGGGTCCGGTTTGTGGGGGTCAGGTGTGCGGGGCTGGGGTTCAGGTGTGTGGGAGGGGTGTGGGGCAGGTGTGTGGGGGGCTGAGGACATGTGCGTTGGGGGCAGGGGGCAGGTGTGTGTGGGCTGGGGGTCAGCTATGTGGGGGGTGCCTGAGGGGGTCAGTTGTTTGCGGCGCTGGGGTTCAGGTGTGTCGGAGGGGTGGGGTCAGGAGTGTGAGGGGCTGAGGGTGTCAGGTGTGTGGAGGGCTGACGTCAGGTGTGTTGGGGGCAGAGGGTCAGGTGTGTGGGGCGGCTGGTTGTCAGGTGTGTGGGGGGCTTGGAGTCAGGTTTGTGGGGGATGGAGTTCAGCTATGTTGGGGGGCTGTGGGGTTCAGGTGTAAGGGGGCGGGGGTTCATTTGTGTGCGGGTCTGGAGTTCAGGTATGTCAGAGGGATGGGTGTCATGGTGTGGGGGCCTGAGGCGGTCAGGAGTGTGGAGGGCTGAGGTCGGGTGTTTGATTGGTTGGGCGTAAGTTGCTCGGGTGCGTGTGGGGGGCTGGTTGTCAGGTGTTTTGGGGGGCTGTAGTTCAGGAGTGTGGAGGAGGGGAGGTCAGGTGATTGGGGCCGGGGTTCAAGTGTGTGGGGGGACTGGGTGTCAGTTATGTGGGGGTCTGGAGGCGAGGTGTATGTGGGGTTTGGGGTCAGTTGTGTGTGGGGGCTGGCTGTCATGTGCGTGGGAGCCAGGAGTAAGGTTTGTGGGTGGCTGGGGGCCAGATGTGTGGGGGTCTGGGGGTCCAATGTGTGGGGGGGCTGGGAGTCAGGTGTGTCGAAAGGGTGAGGTTCATGTGTGCGGGGGGCTGTGGGGGTCAGGTGTGTGGAGGGCTGACATAAATTGTGTTGGAGTAAGGGGGTCAGGTGTGTGGGGGTTGGGGGTCAGGTGTGTGGGGGGCTGGGAGTCAAGTGTGTGCGGACTGAGGGGGTCAGGTGTGTGGGGGACTGGGGGTCAGCTATGTGGGGGCGCTGAGTGGGTCAGGTGCGTGGGGGCCTGGGATTCAGGTGTGTGCGGGGCTGGACTTAAGGTGTGTCGGAGTGGTGGGGGTCAGGGGTTTGGGGAGATGAGGTGGTCAGTGGGACAGGTGTGTGAGGGGTGTGGGGGCCAAGTGTGCGATGGGGCTTTGGGTCAAATGTTAGGGGGGTTCATTGGATCAGATGTGTTGGGCAGCTGGGGATCTGGGGGGGTCAGGTGGGTGGGGGTTTGGGGGTCAGGTGTATGTGGGGAGCAAGCGGTCATGTTTGTGGGAGGCTGGGGGTCCGGTTTTTGGGGGGCTGGGGTTCAGGTGTGTGGCGGTGCTAAGGTTCAGGTGTGTGGTGAGTTAGATGGTCCGCTGCGTGCAGGGCTGGGGTTCAGGTGTGTGTATGTGGGGGGGGTGTGGGCCAGGTGTGTGGGGGGCTGAGGTCATGTATGTTGGGGGCAGGGGATCAGGTGTGTGGGGGCTGGTGGTCAGCTATTTGGGGTGTTGGCTGAGGTGGTCAGTTGTGTGGGGGGCTGGAGTTCAGGTGTGTCGGAGCGGCGGGGGTCAGGGGTGTGGGGCGCTCGGTTGGTCAGGTGTGTGGAGGGCTGAGTTCAGGTCCGTTGTGGGCAAGGTGTCAGGTGTGTGGGGGGCTGAGAGGGTCAGATCTGTGGGGGGGCTTGGATTGAGGTGTGGGGGTTTGAGCTGGTCAGGTGTGGGGGGCTGTGGATCAGGTGTGTGCGTGGCTTGAGTTCAGGTGTGTGGGGGGCAGGGGTTTAGGTGTGTGGGGGGCTGGGGGCTGGTGGTCAGCTATGTGGGGGGGAGGTTGAGGGGTTCAGGTGACTGGGGGGCTGTGGTTCAGTTATGTGCGTGGCTTGAGTTCAGGTGTGTGGGGGGCTGGGGTTTATGTGTGTGAGGGGCTGGGGGCTGGGTGACAAGTTGGTCAGCTGTGTGGGGGGCTGTGGGTCAGATGTATGCGGGGCTGAGGGGGTCAGGTGAGTGGGGGGGCTGGGAGTCAGGTGTGTAGAGGGCTGGGTGTCAGGTGTGTCGGTGGGGCTGTGGTTGAGGAGTGTGTGGGTAGCTGGGGGGCACGTGTGTGGGACCTGGATGTCATGTGTGTGTGGCTACATGGGATCAGAGGTGAGATGTGTGGGGGTTTGTGGTTCAGCAGTGTGTGGGTGGCTGGGGGGCACATGTCTGAGAGGTTGGGTGTCATGTGTGTGTGGCTACATGGTTTCAGGGTTCAGGGGTGTGGGGACTGGGGTTCGGGTGTTTTGGGGCTGTGGGTCACATCTGTACGTGGGGGCTGGGGTCACGTGTTTTGGGGCTGGGAGTCAGCTGTGTGGGGGGCTGGAGAACAGGTATATGCGAAGCTGGGGGTCAGGCGTGTGGGACGGCTACGGTTCAGGTGTGTGCGGGGCCGGGGTTGGTTCAAGTATGTCGGAAGGATGGAGGTCAGGTGTGTGGGAGGCTGAGGGGGTCAGGTGTGCGTAGAGCTGACGTCACGTGTGATGGGGCAGGTGATCAGGTTTGTGGGGGGGCTGAGGGTGTCAGGTGTGTGTGGGGGCTGGGATTCAAGTGTGTGGGGGCTCTGGGGGTCAGGTGTGTGGGGCGCTGTGGGGGTCAGGTGGATGGGGGCTTTGGGTTCAGGTGTATGCGAGGCTGGAGGTCAGGTGTGTCGGAGGGGTGGGGTTCAGGGGGTGTGACAAGTTGTTCAGGTGTGTGGAGAGCAATGGGGCAGGTGTGTGGGGGAGCTGGTTGTCAGGTGTGGGGGGGGGGCGTGAATCAGTCGTGTGGGGGGGCGGCTGGGGGTAGGTGTGTGGGGGGCTGAGTGCCATGTGTGTGTGTTACTGGGGTTCAGAGGTCAGGTGTGTGGGACTGGAGTTCAGGTGTGTGGAGGCTGGGATCACGTGTGTGTGGGGGGCTGGGGTCAGATCTATGGGGGGCTGGGGGTCAGGTGTTTGGGGGCAGGGGGGCAGGTATGCAGGGGGCTGGAGGTCAGGTGTGTGTGGAGTTGGGGTTCAGGTTTTGGGGGGGGGGCTGGTTGTAAGTTGTGTGGGGGGCTGGGGGTCAGGGTGTCAGGGAGTGGGGGGCTGGGGGTCATGTGTGCGGGGGGACTGGGGGTCAGGTATGTGGGGACTGGAGGTGAGGTGTGTGTGGAGGTTGGGGTCAGGTGTGTGTGGGGGGGGCTGGCTGTCAGGTGTGTGGGGGGCTGGGGATCAGGTTTGTGGGGGGGTGGGGTCAGGTGTGTTGGGGTCTGGGGATCAGGTGTGTGCGGGGGCTGTGGGTCAGTGGGTCAGGTGTGTGAGGGTTCTGGGGGCCAGGTGTGTGATGGGGCTTTGGGTCAAATGTTGGGCGGGTCAGTGGGTCAGATGTGTTGGGCGGCTGGGGGTCAGGTTTGTGAGGGCCAGGGGCTCAGGTGTGTGGGGGTCTGGGGTCAGTTTTGTGTGGGGAGCTGGGGGTCATGTGTGTGGGAGGCTGGTGATTCGGGTTCTGGGAGGCTGGGGTTCAGGTGTCTGGGTGGGCTCAGAGTCAGGTGTGCTGGTGGTAAGGGGGTCAGCTGTGGGTGGTGATGGGGTTCAGGTGTGTGGCAGAGGTGGTGGTCAGAGGAGAGGGGGGCTGAGGGGGTCAGGTTTTTGGAGGGCTAAGGTCAGGTGCGTTGAGGGTTGGAGTTCAGGTGTGTGCGGGGCAGGAGTTGAGGTGTTTGCGGGGCTGTAGTTCACGTGTGTGGGGGCTGAGGAACAGGTTTCCGGTGGTCTGGGTGACAAGTAGTTCAGGTGTGTGGGGAGCAGTTGGTTAGGTGCGTGGGGGGTTGAGGGGGTCAGGTGTGTGACGGGACTGGTTGTCAGGTGTGTGGGGGGCTGGATCAGGCGTGTAGGGGGGCGGCTGGTGGGCACGTGTGTGTGGCTACTGAGGTCAGTTGTGTGGGGACTGGGGTTCAGGTGTGTGGGGGCAGGGGTCACGTGTGCGTGGGCATGTTGTCATGGTAGTCAAATGTGTGGGGGGCTGGTATGTGTTATGCTGAGGGGGGCAGGTGTGTGGGTGGGATGGGAGTCAGGTGTGTGTGGGGGCTTGGTGTCAGGTGTGTTGGGGGCTGTGGTTCAGGAGTGTGTGGGGGGAGGGATGGTGGGCACGTGTTTGGGGGGCTGGGTGTCATGAGTTTATGGCTACTGGGGATCAGGGGTCAGGTGTTTGGGGCTGGGGTTCAGGTGTGTGGGGGCTGGGGGTCAATTGTGTGTGGGAGGGCTGGTGCCATTTGTATGGGGTCTGGGTGTCGGGTTTGTGGTCGGCTGGAGATCGGGCGTGTGCGGGGCAGAGTTCAGGTGTGTGGGTCAGTTTTCTGGGGCGGCTGGTTATCAGTTGTGTGCGGGGTTGGTGGTCAGATTTGTGGGGGAATTGGGGTCACGTATGTGGGGGACTGGAGTTGAGGTTTGTGGGGGTCTGGGGATCAGGGGTTCAGGTGTGTGGGGGACAGGTAGTCATGTGTGTGGGGGCTGGGGTCATGTGTGTGGGGAGTCAGGGATTCAGGCGTGTGGGGGACTGGGCGTCTGCTTTGTGCGAGGCTGGGATTTAGGTGTGTGGGGGCTGGGGGGCAGGAGTGTGGGGGGACTGGGGGACAGGTGTGTTTGGGGGTCAGGTATGTGGGGTTTGGGGTAAGGTTTGTGGGGGCTGGTTGTCAGGTGTGTGTGGGGGTCAGGTGTGGGGGGGGGGCTTGGGCCAAGTTTGTGGGGGCTGCGTGACAGGTGTGTAGGTGGGATAGGGTCAGGTTTGTGCGGCACATGGGGATCCGACTCGGGGTCACATGTCTGGGGGTCAGGTGTGTGGCGGCATGGGGGTCCGGAGGTCAGGTGTGTGGGGGGAAGCGGATTTGGTGTGCGGGGGGGCTGGGTTTCACGTGCATGAAGGGGCAGAGGGTCAGTCGTGTGGGAGGCTGCGGGTAACTGTGTCACGTGCCGGGGGGGCGGGCCACATCTGGAGGTCTGGAGGCTCAGGTTTGTGGGGGGCAGATGTGTGTGGGGTTGGTGTTCAGGTGTGTTGGGGGGGGCTGGGGGTCCGGTGTGTGGGGGTGCTGGGTTTCACGGGGTCACTTGTGTGGGGGCCGTGGGTCAGGTGTGTGGGGGCTGGGGTTCAGGCGTTCAGGTGTGTTGGGGGTGCTGTAAATCAGGTGTATGGGGGCTAGCGGTCGGGTTTGTGTGTGGGGGATGGAGTCAAGTGTGTGGGATGTTAGGGGGTCAAGTGTCTTGTGTGGCTTCGGGTCAGTTATGTGGGGTGGGCTGGGGTCATGTGTGTGGGAGTCAGGATGTCAGGTTTTTGGGGTGTTCCTGGGGGTCATTTATGGGGGGACTAGAGCTCAGGTGTGTGAAGGGGGTCAGTGGGTCAGTTGTGTAGGGGGCTCGGGCCGATGTGTGTGGAGTGCCTGGGGGTCAGGTGTGTGGGGGGAAGGGGAACAGGTGCATGCGGGGTCTGGGGATCTTGTGCGGGGGGGCTGGGGGTCAGGTGTGTGGGGGGGCTGGGTTTCACGGGATGACTTGTGTGGAAGCTGGGGATCGAGTGTGTGGGGGGATGAGTTACAGGCCGTCAGATATGTTTGGGGTCTGGCGGTCAGGTGATTGTGTGGGGGGGATACGGGGGGATAGGGTGTGGGGAGGGGTAAAATGAGGGCTAGTGGGAATGGGATGGTGAGGGGAGAGTGGATGTGTTGGGAAGACAGCGAAGGAGCCAGGGAGAGAGATGGTTGGGATGGTTGGGGGAGGGGGATTGGTAGTGGGGGTCCGGTAGAGAATGGAAACGGGAGGTAAGGGGGCGAGCAGAGGGAGGGTAATTTGCTAATCTACAGTTCCTGCATCTAACCCCCAACTACCCGCCCTTGTTCCCGTTCAAAACCTTACGGCAAACATACGCACTTCTGCTTCACTTGTTCGACCAAGAGTTGAGATTCCGAGCAGTGTTCCAGGGAGATTGACGGGGATTCACGGTTTCTCCTGTAGTCCGAGACTCAGACCCTCAACACACCAAGGACCCACCAGGCGAGGCAACGGAATGCCCAATTGCCAGTAAAATCGGTGACTTTAAAGCTTCAAGACTTCGTGGAAATCGCAGTGAGCTCCGTCCAAGAGAGAACGAGCGAAAGAGCGGATTAACATTGTCGCCTTGTAGCCGCAGCCCCGGCGCCCAGACTCTGCCACATAAGGGAGAACAAAGGGACTCAGTCCTCGGGGAGTTGCGGACGAACAGCGATACAACGGACACAAGTTTATCCAGTGGGGCATCTCCACAAACGTTCACTGCCCACTCACTGGTCAATGGAGTGGCGGATAAATTGTCACCGCTCCGGACTGTGAATCAGTCTGCCACAGTTTCAATGGCAATCGCTGTTTTGGGCGGGACTTCCAGCAGCAGGTAAACAACACCGCAGCCTGATTTCCACACAAAGGAAACCTGCCCCGACCCTCCCACGAACCTGCCGCCGCTCCCCGTCTCTATTGGCAACCGCCGCCTCAGCCAGAGAGTTGTGGGCGGGCGCGGAGTACACCTGGGCACACAACACACAACTAGTTATACAGCGAGCTGCAGAACAAAGGGAGCAGGGAACAGCACAGCACATAAACAGAAGCTGGGAACAAAGAACTGCAGACGCTGGTTAATACACACAAGGGCACTGTGTGCCACAGAATGCGACGCGTATAATCCCCAAACCGAAAACATGGGTGAACCGTAAGCGGCAATCCCAGGTGAAGCTCGAATTTACTTTCCTTTAAACTAAACAATACAGCCGGGAAACAGGCCTTTCGGCCCACCATGTCCGCGCTGACCAACAATTCCCGTGCACTAACACTATCCTACACACACTCGGGGCAATTTACAATTATATCAAGCCAATTAATCTACAAACATGTACGTCTTTGGAATGTGGGCGGAAACCGGAGGATCCGGAGAAAACCCACGCAGGTCACTGGGAGAACGTGCAAATCCCGTACCGACAGGACCTGCAGTCAGGATTGAACCCGGGTCCCTGGCGCTGCAAGGCGTAGTAGATGTCAGTCACTAGTCTGTCTCCTGTGATGGAGATGGCGAGGTCCAGAAACGGTAGGGAGATGTCGGAGATAGTCCAGGTATATTTAAGAGCAGGATGGAAATTGGTGGTGAAGTTAGTGAGTGCTTCAACTCTCCCATACTAGATGAGGGTCTCACTAGGGCATCCTCTATATCCCGCAGCTCCGCTCTTGCTCCCCCTCCCCCCATTCGTAACAAGGACAGAATCCCCCTCGTCTCACCTTCCACCCCATCAGCCAGCGTATCCAACAAATCATCCTCCAACATTTCCGTCACCTCCAACGGGACCCCACTACTGGCCACATCTTCCAATCTCTACCCCTTTCTGCGTTCCGCAGAGACCGTTCCCTGCGTAACTCCCTGGTCTACTCGTCCCTTCCTACCCAAACCACCCCATCCCCTTGCACTTTCCCCTGCAACCGCAGGAGATGCAACTCCTGTCCCTTTACCTCCCCCCTCTACTCCATCCAAGGACACAAACAGTCTTTCCAGGTAAGACAGAGGTTCACCTGCACCTCCTCCAACCTCATCCATTGTATCCGCTGCTCTAGATGTCAACTTATCTACATCGGCGAGACCAAACGCACGCTCGGCGATCGTTTCGCTCAACGTCTTCTCTCAGTCCGCCTTAACCAACCTAATCTCCCGGTGGCTGAGCACTTCAACTCCCCCTCCCACTCCCAGTCTGACCTTTCTGTCATGGGTTTCCTCCAGTGGCATAGTGAAGCCCAGTGCAAATTGGAGGAACAGCATCTCATATTTCGCTTGGGCTGCTTGCAGCTCAACGGTATGAACATTGACATCTCCGACTTTAGATTGTTCCTCTGGCTCTGTCTCTCCCCCCCCCCCCCCCCCCCCCACCCCTCCGTCTTCCCAGTTCTCCCACTGTCTTCCTGTCTCCACCTACATCCTTACTTTGTCACGCCCCCTGACACGAGCACCCTGCCCCAATCAGCATTAATGGGGCCAAAATGGAAATGGTTGAAAACTTGTAATTCCTTGGTATTAATATGACCAATGATCTGTCGTGCACCGGCCATATAGAAACGTCGTCGTGCACCAGCCAATAAAGCACACCAACGGGCACCTGCGGAAATTCGGCATGCCAGCAATGATTTTTACACACCAGGATTCGGTGCTGGCCCCATTGCTATTTGGATTTATATCAATGAATCGGATGAGAAAGTACAAGGCATCATTAGTAAGTTTGCCGATGTCACTAACGTTGCAGATAGCGAAGATTTTTTAACCAGAGTAGGGGAATCGAGAACCAGAGGACATAGTTTAAGGTGACCGGTGGGAGACTTAATAGGAACCTAAGCGGGTTGGTGTGCGGATCGAGCTGCCGGAGGACGTAGATGAGGCAGGTGCTATCACAATGTTAAAATTTTTTAGACCGGTGCATAGATGGGTTAGAGTTAGACGGATACTGTCCTAATCTGGCAGGTGGGCCTAGCGTCGACGATGCATGTTGCTCAGCAGGGGCAAGTTGGGTAGAAGGGCGTGTTTGCGCGCTGTATGACCTTCTGTCTCTTCTGAGTATATCATGTCATCTTCTGTCTCAGAAGCTCGGCAATTACTAAGGGCTACAGTACAATATCAACAAATTTACTGTGTTGAAAATCCTCATCCCTCTCGTCGACTTCTCTTTGCCTTTGTCCAACAGTTAATTTGTTGTTAACATCCATTCATCGCGTATATCAACATCGTCTCCAATCTTAGTCACCATCATATTACGAACAGTACCGCTCTGGTCACGGCTGTTACTAAAGGCAGACCATTAGGTTTGGTTAGCTCAGGTAAGGTCTATTTCTGTCATGGGTACTGAGGTACAGTGGACATCTTTGTTTTGCATGTTCTCCAAAATGTTTAGATATGTCACTAGACCAAGTGGACCCGTTGCGCCCAAACCTCGCCTGCATTGCTGCAGCACCCTCCCCTCTCCCCCTCCCCCTCCCCTCCCCTCTTCCCCCTCCCCATCCCCTCTCCCCCCTCCCCATCCCCTCTCCCCCCCACTCCCCCATCCCTCCCCCCTCTCCCCTCCCTCCTCCCCCTCCCCTTTCGCCCTTCCCCTCCCCTCCCTCCCCCCTTCCCTCCCTCTCCCTCCCCTCTCCCCTTCCCCTCCCTTCCCTCTCATTTCCACCCCCCATCCATCCCCCTCCCTCCCTCCCTCCCTCCCTCCCTCCCTCCCAAGGAGATAGATTTAAGCTTTAAAATCTGCTTCTTCTTCTGTTGTATGGCTTTTAGACCTGCAGCTCCGTTGAGGCGAGCCAGGCCAACGTGCCAATGTGAATAACTTTAAAAATATAACACCGATTTCAACAAAACTTTCCCCATTAGCACCAAAGGGATGACGGTAAATAAGGTGGGCTAAAACTGTCGCGCAAACCTGTACCGTTTTGGCTGTAGTTCAGGAACAAACAAACAAACAAACGAGAGATTTAGTCTATAGATATGCAGATGCAGCAGTTCAAACTTGTACACGAAATAGAGCAAAGAGAAATATACAGAATGCGAACTATAGTTCGTGATACAGACTATAATTCTGAATGTCGTTCTTTATTCTCATCAAACACTGATCTATCTGTAAATTTGTAAGAATGAACAACATCTGCGCAAACCGCATTGCGTAATTCTAGTCTACCTTTGTCCTAAGAAACGGACATGCACAGTTGGAGAATTCGAGCTTTGTAAAAACACAAAAGACACATTCAAGCAGATGCAGAAATTCTTATTTAACTGTTCTGACGTGCGCAGCTAGAGCGACAGATGATGCAATTCGTCTCTAACCTTTGAGACCTCCCAGTGGCTTGGCGGTGTTGTAAACAATTAAGATGCGACCACATTAGGTTTCAGGTACAGGTTTAGGATTGGGATTATTATTGTTACATGTACCGAGGTGAAAAAAAACTGCGTTTTACATGTTATCCACGTACACCAGATATTCCATGCATAGGTACAATGAGTTCGCACTGAAGTCCCATAGATAGAGCAAAGGAGAAGATACAGATTGCGGAATATAGTTTCAGCAATGTAGCGCATCAGCTCCACAAACAAAGTCCAATGTCATCAATGGGGGAATGTGAATTCAACAGTAGCATAGCTTATGGAAGGACCATTAAGAAGCCCGATAACAGACGGGAAGGAGCTACAGGTGGTGCGCGCTTTCACGCTTTCACGCTTTCACGCTTTCACGCTTTTGTACATCATGCTGAGTGGAGCAGGGAGAAGAATGAATGGTCGGGGTGAAACAGGTCTTTCATTATATTGGCTGCTTTTCCGAGGCAACGTAAAAGTGTAGATGGAATCAGTGGTGAGAAGTCTGGTCTGTGTGATGGACTGGGCTACATCTACATATCTCTGCAATCCCTTGCGTTCCTAAGCACAGCTTTTCTCTAAACAAGCTGTGATGGAACCCCACATTAGGCTTTCTATGGTGCATCTTCAGACGTTTGGAATAGTCACTGGAGACATGCCGAGAATTCTCTGTCTCCTCGGGATATAAGGGGTGAGTGCGTGTGCCTTCTGGGTTGTTGCATTTGGGGAATGCTAGGGTCAGCTGGCAGGATTTTACAGTACCCCCCACACGTCCTGTTCTCTGCGTTTGAGTGGCTCCTGTCAGGACGCCGGCATCGCTGCCCAGGCTGTAGGACACAGAGGAGAATGACAACCTTTGTACCCAAAGCTGTTCAGCTCCTCAACTCCCAACCACCCCTGTACCGCAGCTCACCCTATTAACCGCCGCCCTCCCCCCCACCAATAGTTTTTGTACTACTCTACGTGCCTCTGTAAATTGCCCCACGGGACCAAATATAGTGTTTTTGAAATTTGAACTTTGACCTTTGAAATTGGAAACTATCGCCCATTTTCCACTTCTACACCATTGATGCTGCTTTGGCATGAACTGCACCATGCTTCCTGAAGTCAATAAATAGCAGCTTCGTCTTGCTGGCATTGGGGGAAAGATTATTGTCCTGGCACCATGTACTGTATCTCAGTTCTCTATCTCTTTCCCGTACTCCGTATTGTCATTCTTCCTGATTAGACCCACCACAGTGATTTTGTGGGCAAAACTGTAGATATAATTAGACAAATTTGTCTTTACAGTCGAGAGCGCAAATGGAGCATAGTGGGGGGACTGAGAACGCATCCTCGCAGGACACCGATGTGGAGAGTTATTATGGAGGAGATGCTGTCCCCTATCCTCACTGACTGAGGTCCGTGGGCATTACAGCCTTGAAAGCAGTGACGGAGACGAGCAGATTCCTAGGTCTCGTAGTTTGGAGATAACAGCCACCCCTTCCCCACCAGACACAGGTACACACGGTCACACGCAGAACGCCGAGGTCAAATATGTTTTGAATTCAAGATCATAATTACAAACTGTTTTTGGTTTCATATTCATTTCCACCCAAGTCACATTGGTTTTCATTTCCCTATTTCTCACAAAGATCTTCGCCCCAACCCTGTCTGCATTTCATAAATGGTCATTCTTGTTTATTGGGGTAGATAATACTGTCTATGATTCAGATACATCTGCGAGAATATTTTACATCTGACCTCAGTCACTCCAAGGTGAACTCTTATCCTGAACGATAATCCGAACGTGATCATCCATAGGCGGCTGTAATTCTCTCAACATCTATCCTGCAAAGTTCTCGCAGAAGTCTCGATGTCGGGTCAACACATTCACTTCTCGTTCTTACGAGCTGCGCAGATTGGATGATCTGATCAATTGTTCGCCTTTGAGAGCCACTTGATGCGACGGATAATTCTAGAATTCTGTCTCTGCCCCGAGTCGAAGGTAAGTATCTCTTTCCTTAAAAAAAGATAGCGCCAGGATATAATATTCTACGGACTAAGTTCTGGTAGATGGGATTGAGTAATTGGACAGCATACATGCAGACAGTTTTTCTTCCTATTTCTACGCTCTGTGACTCAATGACTGTTGGGCCAGTGTGTGCACGTTTCTCCACACGTGGTATCGCCGTCAGTAGTTATAGCAGGGTTCACCACTATTTCCTTGTATGTTGAGTAATAAATGTTGGGCAGCAACTGACTCTGCAGCAAAGTTGAGGTGCGCTCATGAGCCAGTTTACACTCTAATCCAGAGGGCGGTGCAACGCCAAAATTTGCTGGCGTGTGCTTTGCGAAACAATAGCACCCCGTGCATTTGTTTCGACGAGACAGCAGCTTTGATAAGGTCATTGATTTCTGACACGAGATACGTTGTCCTCTCAAGCGGATGTCTTCCAAATCTTCTGGGTTTTTCCTTTTATCCTCTTTTATTTCAGATGCCCGGCAATAACTACGGTCCACAATACAGTGTGAGCATTTTACTCTATTCTGTCTCCTGCCCACATACGTTATCTTCTCTGGCGTTTGTGGAACTGTTCATTTGCGGTTAACAGCGATTCGTCAACTTCTCTTGTACATCAGCATCGGCTGTGCCACGCGGGTAATCTTTGTCCCATCATAGCACTTATATTACCGTTCTGATCACAGTTGTTACTTATCTCCAGTCATTAGGTTGGTTATTAGGGTTTGGATAGATTTATTATTGTCACATGTACCGAGTTGCAGCGAAAAGCGTGGTTTTGAATGTCATCCACTCATATCAGTCATGGGTATAACCGACAACATCTCTGCAATTTCTCGTCGTCTTGGGCAGAACTGTATCCAAACTAGGCTGTGATGCATCCCGATCGCGTACTTTCAATGGTGCATCTCAAGGTGTTTGTAGAAGTTTTGTCCGTCTCCTCCGGAAGTCGAGTGCGCCTTCTTGGTTGTGTGATCTGCGTGGTTGATCCAGGACACATCGGTGGTAATATTTAACGCAAACAACTTGAGCCGCAACTATTTCCAATTCCGCGCCATTAATCCTGATTTACGCATGTACTCCACCTTGCGTCCAAAAATTTATAACTAGCCCCTTCGTCTTGATGACAGTGAGGGAGGGGGTATTGTTCTGACACAACGTGAGTAAGCTCACTATCTCTTTCCTGAACTCCGCCTCATTATTGTCCCTGATCCGGCCCATCACAGGGTTGTCGTCAGCGAACCTGTTGACGAAATTAGAGTGAACAGTGGACAGCGTGAAGAGAGAATCGTCGGGGACCGATAAATCATCCTTGCAGGGCGCCGGCGTTGAACGTCTGTATGGGGTAGATGTTGTCACCTATCGTCACTGACTGAGATCCGTGGGCCGTCGAGCCGAGGAAGCAGTGGCAGAGGGCGGAGCACCTACCTAGGCCCTGGACACAGGTACACACGGACACATGGCCAGACCCCCTCCGCTGAATACCCCCCACTGTGGACACAGGTACACACGGGCACACGGCCACAAACCCCTCCCCTCACCACCCCCCAATGTGGACACGGGTACACGCGGACTCACGGCCACAAACCCCTCCCCTCACCACCCCTCCGCTGTGGACACAGGTACACATGGCCACACCTCCCCCCTCCCCACACCCCCACTGTAGACACAGGTACACACGGCCTTACGGCCACAAACCCCCTCCCCTCCCCACCCCCCACTCTGGACAGAGGTACACACTGACACACGGCCACAACCCCCCCCCCCTCCCCACCCCCCAATGTGGACACAGGTACACACGGCCACAAACCCCTCCACTCCCCACCCCCACTGTGGACACAGGTACTCACGGACACACGGACACAAACCCGTCCCCTCCCCACCCCCCACTGTGGACACAGGTACACCCGGCCACACGCACACAATGTGAAGCTCAGGCCTGTGCAGACCTTTACCACCATAATTTTCAAACTGATCCTGGTCTCGAGTTCATTTCCTTTCCTGGCCATATTAGTTTTCAATTCCCTCTTGTCCACAAGGAACTTCGCTCCAACCCTGTTTGTATTTCATAAATGGGCATCATCGTTTTCTGGGGTAGAGGGTACTCTAGATTCAGATATATCTGAGAGAGTAAATTACACCTCATCTCAGTCACTCCAAGGTGAATTAATATTCTGATCTTCTGATCCTAACGTAATCATCCATATACCCGTTGCTTAATGCTCTGATGGTCTGGTCTATCCCGTTAGGGCAAGTCCCACAAATCAATGGCCAAACAAATTCACTTGTTGGTCTTTGCAACTGTACACAGCAGAGGGTTTGATCAATTGTTGGTCGTCTCACAGCCACTTTATGCTGGGGATAAATCTCGACTTCTGGCTCTACGCCGCTTCAAAGGTAAGCATCATATTCTTTAAAAGATAAAGAGCCAGGGCATAATATTCTGTGGACCAAGTGCAAGTAAATGTGATTGAGTATTTGGATAGCATTGACACGGAGATTTGTTGGGCCTGTTTCTCTGCTGTATGACTACGTCTCTTGATCCAGTCTCTGCACGTTTCTCCGTATGTGGTACCACCGTCAGTAGTTATAGCAGGACTTCCATTTCCTTGTGTGTCCGTCCTGGGAGGGTGAGGACTTTATTTATTTCCTGGAGCGAAGGAAACTGAAGGGTGATGATATGAAGGTGTGTAAAACCATGATAGGATGAATGAGGTCTTTTTTTATCCAGGATGAATAATCAAAAATCAGATATCACAGGTTTAAGATGAGTGTGGCAAGATTTACGAGGAATCTGAAGGGAAGACTTGACGCTAAGAGGGTGCTGGGGATATGGTTCGAACTTTGATAAGATCATTCACTTCTGACATTACTTTCCTTCCTGGACGGACGTCAACTGAGTTTTCTGAATGTATGTATTCCTGTATTGCAGATGCCCGGCAATTAGTACAGCCCACTATATAGTATCAGGTGATTCCGTGCGATCATCCTCCTGTGCCCACTCCCCACCTTGTCCTCGCATTTGTCCAACAGTTAATTTGTAGATAACCCCCATTCAACACCGTATTTTGCATATTAATTCTGTTTGTGTTACATGGACAATCTTAGTAGACATCATAGTTGTTACTTACGTCAGATCATTAGCTTAGGTGAGGTTCTGCTGGGCCTCACGTTCCGAGATACAGCGAAATGCGTCGCTTTGCACGCTGTCCATTCAGTTCAGATATGCCATAAATATTTACAATCAGTTAACGTCCTGCAGATGAAGCTAGGAGGAAGACACAGAATGCAGATTATTGTTGGCTATTTCCATTAATCCCTGAATTGTCCGTCAATTTCTGAGAATGAACAACATTTGCTCAAGCCACAATGCTTAATTCTGCTCTCCATCGAACCGGACAAGTGCAGTTGAAGATTTCGTGTTATGTGAAAACACAAAGCAATTTATTTGTTAAAAGCATGTTAATTAAGTGTGCAGAAGTGTACGTCTGGAACAATGGATGATGCAATGCTTCTGTAAGCCATGAAACATCCCGCTGGGATCGCGCTGTTGTAAACAATTAAGATGAGAGGCGTTTTAGGTTTGAGATTCAGGTTTAAGTTTAGTATTGTTACACCTACCGAGCTACAGTAAAAGGTTTGTTTTGCATGGTATCCAGACACATCAGATATACCATATATAGACAATAGACAATAGATAATGTGTGCAGGAGTAGGCCATTCGGCCTTTCGAGCCAGCACCGCCATTCATTGTGATCATGGCTGATCATTCACAATCAGTACCCCGTTCCTGCCTTCTCCCCATACCCCCTGACTCCGCTATCATTAAGAGCTCTATCTACCTCTCTCATGAATTCATTCAGAGAATTCACGTCCACTGCTTTCTGAGGCACAGAATTCCACAGAATTCCATAGAGAGTATCAGTTCAAACTCGATGACGTCAGATGGTGGGGATATGGAATAACATAGATAATGAACAGCCAGGGGAAGTATTTGAGACAGAAATTGTGACATAGACAGTGAGACTGCTTCATGAATCGGAAAGATTTAGAGTAATGTGGATGAAAGATGGATAGGAGGGATGAGAGTAGATGGGGCACATTGGTCCGCATAGGCAAGCTGGATAGAAGGCATGTTACCGTGCTGTAGGATTCGATAACTCTATGACAAGAGACAGAGCAATGTGGATGATCCAGAGTGCAGAATATAGTTCGCAGCATTGAAGCGTATTGTAGTGCATCAATTACTTAGACAATATCTAGTATCCGAAATGGTGTGGAGGCGAATTGAACAGTGCCCTGGTCAATGGAGGGTTCGTGCAGAACACTGATAACGAAGGAAAATAAGCTAATACGTTATCCGGTAGTGCTCGCGTGAAAACATCTATACCTTTTGCATGACTTGAGTTGGGGAAAGATGAACTGGCCGGTATGGGCAAGTTGATTACGATTACCGTTTTCTTTTCGAGGCAGCGTGATGTGTAGATGGAGTTAATGGTGGAACGTTTGTTATGTGCGATGGATTGGCCTACATTTATAACTCCCTGCAATTTCTGGCGCTCTAGACAAATATGTACCCGATCCAAAATGTGGTCCAACCCGACAGAATGCTGTCTACGGCACCTCCCGAGAACACTGTAAAAGTAACCGTTGACAGGCAACATTTCCTCAGACTCCACCTGAAGTGGAGGCGTTAGTGTGCCTTCTTGGATGTCGCATCAATGTGCTTGCCCCGCGACAGATTGTTGGTAAGTGTAACGCATGCAACTTGTTCTCAACTATTTTCGATTCTATACAATTGGTACAGATTTGGGCATGTACTCAAGGTAAAGGTGCTAGAGCAGTGGACTGAAAACGAATCCTTGCAGGGCTCAGGTGTTATTCTGGAGGAAGTGTAACCTGTTCTCACTGACTGAGGACTGTTGGTATTAAATCGATCATTCAGTAGTAGAGCAGGTGAAGATACCTCTGTTCAAGCGTTTGGAGGTAATAGACACGCCATACACGATCACATAAAGGTACACTGCTGAATGCATAATTTAAAGCGCGAGGCTATTCCTATTTTCACTATTAAACGGGAACTGACTCTGCGCTTATATTAATCCATAGATGGTCACATTAGTCTTCATTTGCCTATTGTCTACAAACACATTTGCTCCAGCCCTGTTTGAACGTATTGAGTTATCATCACTAATGTTCTGGTTACAGGGTACTGGAGGTTCAGATATATTTGCGAGCGTAAATTGCTTCTCATCACAAGTCACTCGATGGTAAATACTTGCTCTGAAACTTGTATCCTAAAGTCAGCACCCATATATCTGTTGTACAAATCTTTCAACATCTGTCCCGTCCAGGCCTCGCAGAATCGCACATTTGCAGTGTCATTCAATTCACTTGTATTCTTCCAAACTACACAGCGTAGATGATGTGATCAATTGTGGTTCCTTTGGCAGCTCCTTCATCCGAAGGATCAATATCAACTTCGGCCCCTTCGAAGTATTGTAGGCAAAGATCGCCATCCTTAAAATATATAGTGTCAGGGTATGAGGATCATGTGCTCGTAAATGGGATTTTGTAAATGGATAGTATAGTATAGGTGCTTGTCTAACCATCGTCAGTAGTTCGAGCAGTGCTTCGCTATTATTCCCTTGTATGGGCAGAGCTATAATGAGAGCTGAGAGCCAATCATGAAGGTGTATAAGGGGAAGGTTGAATGCGCAGAGTATTTTACCCCGGACGGGAATCAAAAAGTAAAGGTCATAAGTTCATGGTGAGAGGGCAAAGTTTACAAGGAATCGACCCAGAAGAATTCACTGTCAGACGGCGATGCGTGCATGGGACAAGCTCCAAGAATAGTCAGTTGAGATATGTTGAGTCGAAGCTGGCATTTCTATAGTCAGAACGTTTGAAAATATAGCTGCCATCTCGACAGCAGGAGGAGATAAATAGGTGACCAACTTTGGTTATTTGTGTTGAACAATAAATGTTCGTCAGGAACTGATTCTGCAGCAAAGTCCAGGTGCGCTGATGCGCCAGTTTACACTCCAATGCAGAGTGCGGTACAACACCAGTGTTTGCGTGCTTGCACTTGGTGAAACGGGGCCATATCCTGCATTTGCTTCACCAGCATCGGAGCTTTGATACGATCATCCATTTGTGACATCAGATGCTCTTCCTCTCTCCACCGGTGTCTTCTGAATCATCTGAGTATTTCCTGTTTTCCTCTTGTATGTGTCGATGCCCAGCAATTACTGCGGTCTGCAATGCAGGAGCAGCATTTTTACTGTGTTACTCCTCCTGCCCCAGTCTTCACTTTCTCTTCGCATTTGTCCAACAGTTGTTTGTGCTTAACAACCATTCATCACGTCTCTTGAACATCAACACCGTCTGTGTCTATCTTAGTCACCATCACAGTGCGATCATTCCGGCTCTGATCATATTTGGTACTTATCTCAGATCATTGGGTTTGGTTAAGTTAGGCTAGGAATATTACTGTCACGCGTACCGAGGCACAACGAAAAGCTGTGTTGCCTCCCACAGATCAGACATACTATACATGGATACAATAAGCTCAAATAAATTCATTAGACAGAGCAACGGAAATAATACAGAAGGCAGTATATAGTTCATGACATAACATATCATCCCGAACATTGTTCTTTGTTTGCATCAAACCCTAAATTGTCCGTGTATTTGTAAGAATGAATAACATTTGCTCAAGCTGTATTGCATAACTCCGTTCTTCGTGGAACTCGATATCTGCAGCCCGGGAATTCGAGGAGTTCATAAACATAAACAAAGATATGTACAGTTGTCGGGAATTTTGAGAATTATGAGGAAGATGATCAGATTATAGTTTGGTTAACCCTGGTGCTCATACACTGGGGGGGGGGGCATGATGGGAAAGTTGACAAGATAGAATGTAGTTAAAATAGTTAAAGCTGAAATATTCTGTTGAGAAGCAGGGTTTCTTATCAGTAGACGGAGGATAGTCCTTTGTAGTTATGTTTAGGTTCTTATCTGTTGCAATCTTGCATTACAGGTGCTTTTGTTTACCCTGTTTCGCAGGCAAGTCTCCCAAAGGTTGACAGATGATCTCATTTGCGCTGGGACTCCATGTGGCGAGGATAATCTGGTCATTTATGATATCTACATGTAACATATATGGGTGAGAGATTTCTAAACAAAAGAGCCCCAAGATGAAAGTTAAATTTGGGGAAACACAAAGATGAAAGTGTACAGGGACATTGATGAATGATGGTTCATTTCAAATCCACAGGTAACCATTGTGTCATGAGTGCATAAGAATCCTACAGTTACTGTAAGATTTTGAAGCAGCTTGAGCTTGCTCACACTGTTCCTCAATGTACATCGCTAAGGCCTTTATTAAACCGACTTGTTCGATGGCATCACCACTGGTCTACGAGTCCTTTATTTTGCGCCTGGGCCTATCTGAGTAAATTTAGATATAGGGTACGGGTAAAGCATAAAATCCGTTCCCACATGTACAAAACATGTTACTTAACTGTGCCATGTTTGCGCGAAGAATGATGCAATCCTTCGATAAACCATAAGAATCTTGGTTTGTGTTGTTGTAAACAATTAAAATATGTGGCGCATGGCGCTTTAGCTTTTGCGTTATGTTCATTATTGTCACATGTACCGAGGAACATTAAATACCTTTTTTTCCATGCTATCCAAACTGGTCACATGTATCATACAGATACAATCAGTTCAAACGAGAGGGCAGAGGGTGCTAGGTCTCAGGATTCACACAGGGGGTGGTGGGAATATGGACTTGCACAGAGGGTGGTGGGTATACGGAATGAGCTGCCGAAGGACGTCGTGGAGGCAGAAGCTATGGTAATATTCAAAATACATTGGACAGGTACATGGATAGCAAAGGTTTAGAGTGATTCTGGCCAAACTCTCTAAGTGGGACCTGCGTAGATGGGCCACATTGGTCGGCAAGGGCAAGCTGAGTCGAAGGGTCTGTGGCCGTACTTTGTTAGTCTATGACAATAGATGGAGATACAAAGTGCAGAATACAGTTTTTAGAATTGTAGCTGTATTGTGGAGCATCAATTTTTAAAAGTCCGATGTTTGCAATGGGGTAGATAGGAATAGCATATGGAGGGACCGTGCAGAAGCCTGATCACAGAGGAAAATAAGGCATTCGTGGTGGATTGAGCAACATATTGAAGTCTCTGCAATTTATCTTGGTCTCGTTAGACCTGCTCATAAAGCAAACCCGATAATGTTCTTTCTATGGTCCATCTGTTGAAGTTTTACAAGAATCACTTTAGGCATGCCAATGTCCACCGTTTCATTGTGAAGTAGAGGCGTCGGTACGCCTTAGTGGGTTTCGCATCAATGTGATTGCTCCACAACATATCGTTGGTTAAGTTAACGCCATGGAATTTGAGCTCTCAACCATTTTCCATTCCGTGCCATTGATGCAAGTTGTGGTAAATACTCGGCATTGCATCCTGAAGGGAATAGCTATCTCCTTCGTCTTGCTGACATTGAAAGAGGGGTTATTGTTATGCCACCATGTCAATAAGTTCACTATCTGCTTCTTGTACTTCGTCTCGCCATTGCTCATCATCCCACCATTCACAATGATGTCTTCTGCAAACTAGTAGGTGCAATTAGAGCCGAATATGGCCACACGGTTGCGACTGTAAATGAGCTAGAATAGCGGACTGAGAGCGGATCCTTGCAGTTCTCCATCTTCGAAGATACTTTTAAGGAGGTGTCACCTATCCTTACTAATTGTGGGCTGTGGGGGCTAAAAATCGAGCATCCAGTGGTGGAGCGGGGAGGTTATCCCTACTGACCAAGAGTTTGGAACATGTCGTTCTTACAAACATGCACAGAGTGGAGGATCACATAAATTGTTGTTCCTTTGACAGCCCCTTCATCCGCAGATAAATGTTGACTTCATCTCTGCAACGAAAGTAAGTAGTTAAGGCGGAAATTATGACAAATGTTCAAAGATAGTTAGACTGCCTCATGAAAGGGAAGGATTGAAATTAGTGGCGAAAGGTGGGTCGGAGTGACTAGTGTAGATGGGGTATATTGGTCGGCATGGGTAAGCTTGGTCGAAATGCACGCTGTCCATTCAGTTCATATATGCCATACAATCAGTCCTGTAGATGGAGGGAAGAGGAAGATAGAGAATGCAGAATATACTGTAGTTCATTATAAAGAATATCAGGTTGAATATTGTTGGTTATTTTCATCACACCCTGAATTGTCCGTGTATTTCTGTGAACGAACAAGATTTTATCAAGCCACATCGCATAATTCCGTTCTCCGTAGAACTGGACCAGTGCAGATGGAGAATTCGAGTTCTGTGAAAACACAAAGCAAATCATTTGTGCAAACATATTATGTAAGTGTGTAGAACTGCACGTCGGGAACAATGGATGATGTAATGCCTCTGCAACCTATGAAACATTCATCTGGTTTCGTGGAGTTGCAAACAATGCAGATGATCGGCGCTTTAGGTTTCAGCTTCAGGTTTAGGGATATTATTGTCATATGTACCGTGGTGCAGTAAACAACTTTGTTCTGCATGCTATCAAAACAGATTACATATATCATATATGGATACTATTGGTTCATATTCGAGTTCAGAGGTGACTGGGTGTATGGATCCACTCAGAGCGTGGTAGGTACATGGATTCGCACAGCGGATGGCGGACGTATTGAATGAGCTGCCAAAGGAGGTAGTTGAGGTAGAAACTATAACAACATTTAAAATACGTTTGGGCAAACACAAATAGGAAGATTTCTGATTGATGAGCGACACAAGCGGCAGGTGGGATTTGTGTTGATGGGGTACATTGTTCGGCATAAGTAGGCTGGACTGAGGGACCTTTTCCAGCGTTGTGTGACTCGTGACAATAGACAGAGCAAAGTGGAAAATACAGAGTGCAGAATACATTTATCAGCATTGTAGCGCATTGTTGTGCATCAGTACCTGAGACAAAGTGCAATGTCCATAATGTGGTAGAAGGAATTGATCAATACCCTCCCCTCCGGAGGGACCGACCATAAGCCTGATAACGGAGGAATTTAAGTAATTTCTAAGTCTCGTGATGCGTGCTTGCAAGCATATCCACCTGTTGCCAGATCAGAGCTGGGGAAAGAAGAACTGGCCGGGATTGGCCAGGTGTTTGATTGTGTTGGATGTTTGTGTAATGTTATGCAGCGTGAAGTGCATACGGATACTGTGGTTGGGTCTGGATGGATCTGTGGGTCTGTGAAGGACTGGGCTAAATAAACAACCCTCTGCAATTTCTCGCGGTCTTGGCAGAATTGTTTCCAAACCGAGCTGCGATGCAGTGTGACAATATGCTTCTTACCGCAAATCTCCAGACGTTTGTAACAGTAACAGAAGACATGACAAATTTATTTTTGTTTGCATTTTTGTGCCTTCTTGGGCGTCGCATCAATGTGGTTGCTCAATGTCAGATCGTTGGTTACATCATCGCCAAGCAACCTTAGCTCGCTATCATTGTCATTTTGTACCATTGGTGCAGATTGGGGTACGTACTGCTGCTTCCTCAGGCCAATAACTACCTCATTCGTCCTGCTGACATTGAAAGCGTGGTTATGGTGCTGACACCATGTCACTAAGTTCTCCATATCGTTCGTGTACGTCGTCGCCTCATTGTCCGTTATTCGGCCCATCACATCAGCAAACCCGTCGATATACTTAGAACCGAAATTGGCTGTACGGTTACGAGGGTAAAGATTGTATAATCGCGGACTGACAACTCACCCTTGCAGGGCTCCGATGTGAAAGTTATTGTGCAGGAGGTGTCACCTATCGTCACTGATTGAGGACTGTTGGTGATAAAGTTGAGCATCCATTATTAGAGGGGGGACATGATTCCGAGGTCTGGGTGTTTGGAGATAACAGCCACTCCCTCCCCCAGCACACACAGGTACACACGGGCGCAAGCACAATGCAAGCTTGAGCCTGTTCCTGGTTTCAGCATCATAGCTAGCGAAATGACCTGGGACTAATATTCATTTCCATACTTGGTCACATTAGTACTCACATCCCTATTCAGCCATGATCACATTGAATGGCGGTGCTGGCTCGAAGGGCCGAATGGCCACCTCCTGCACCTATTGTCTATTGTCTATTGTCTATTATCCACAAATATATTCACCCCGGGGACATTATACCTTGGAGTGGGGAAATACATGGGTGAGTTATAAAGGTGTATACAGTCATGTAGAGAATAGATAGGCACGCGGACTTTTATCCAGGATGTGGAACCAAAAACCAATGGTCAGAGGTTTAGGGTGAGATAGTCAAAAATCACAAGGACCTGAAGGGAAGACTTTACACTGAAAGGGTGCTGGGTATCTGGAGCTATTTGTCAGGTGAGTTAGTTCGGACATGTTGAGCCGATGGAGGCATTTCTACAGCTACAGCTTTAGGAAATAGAGCGAGCAACTCGACTGTAGCAATAGGTAGTCAGATTTGGTTATTCCTATTGTGCAATGAAAGTTAGACAGGAAATAATTTTCCCACCCGGCTCAGCTACACTGACGAGGGAGTTGACAGTCTAATGCAGAGTGCGGTGCAACATCGGGGTTTTACGTGAATGTGTTTCGCGAAACGATACCACACCATGTATTTGTTTGGCCAATATCAGACCTTTGACAAGATAATTCATTTTTGACATTAGATACTTTTTAATTTTCCCTCAGAAGTCTCCTGAGTGTCCTGAGTATATCCATATATTTTTAATTCCCTCGAGGAAAGAAAGTGAAGGGTCGATGGATGCATACAGACAGTGTCGGCTACATTAACTGAGCTGCCAGAGGAAGTATTTGAGGCAAATATTATCATTAAATTTAAAATACATTTGGACAGATACATGGTAAGGTATAAATGGAGTCAATAAAAGAGGGGGTCGTTTGTTTGAGGTCCTGGCTGTGCCCACATTCACTGCAAATTCTTGCGGTCTTGGATGGAGCTGCTCCCAAACCAAGCAGTGATACATCCTGATGAACTGATTTTTATGGTGCATATGCGGAAGTTGGTGAGTGTTGCCGGGGACAAGCCAAACTTCCTAAGCCTTCCAAGACAGTAGAGGCGTTGGTGTGATTTATTGGCCGTTGCCTCAATAAAAGTGGCCCAGGAGAGGTTGTTGGTGATATTTTCTCTTCGCAATTTGAAGATTCCAACCGTCTCTCCATCGGTGCCTTCAATGCAAATTTGGGTATGTCGGCTTCCCAAAGTCGATCATTATGTCCTTTGCCTTGCTGACATTGAGGTTCTCGATTTCCTTCATGTACTCAGATTCGTCAATATATGGTATCCGGCCCACAATGGTGGTGCCGTCTGCGAATTTGAAAATTGAATTAGATTTTACATGCCTGCACAGTCTTGGGTGTACAAGGAGTAAAGAAGGGGCGGAGAACGCATCCTTGCGGAACTCACGTGTTGACGATTATCGTAGAGGACGATCTGTCCCCTATCCTCATTAAATGGTGTCTGTTGGTCAGGAAGTCGAGGGTCCAGTTTCAGAGATGAGCACTGACACTAAATCCCGCGAATTTGGTGATGAACTTGCATGGTATAATGGTATTAAAGGTAGAACGGTAATTTATGAATAGGAGTCTGACGCAGGTGTCGCTCTTATCCTGCTGTTCCAATATTGAGGGGAGGGCTAGTGCGATGGCATCGTCCGTGGGCCTGTGATGGCGGTGGGCGAAATGCAGTGGGGCAAGGCCGCTGGGTAGACTGCATTTAATGCGTTTCATAAATTGGACACTTGGTTCGGAAAAAGGGGGAGATATACAATAAATGTAAGCGGCAGGGAGTAAATGAGGTTCTTGAGGAATATAAAGAATGTAAAAGGAATCTGAAGAAGGAAATTAGAAAAGCGAAAAAAAGGTATGAGTTTGCTTTGGCAAGTAATGTAAAAGTAAACCCCAAGGGGTTCTACAGATATGTCAATAGCAAAAGGATAGCGAGGGATAAAATAGGTCATTTAGAGAGTCAGAGGGGACGACTTTGTGCTGAGCCGGAAGAAATGGGGGAGATATTAAACAATTTCTTTTCTTCGGTATTCAACGAGGAGAAGGATATTGAATTATGTGAGGTAACCGAAACAAGTAGAGTAGTGATGGAAATTATGAGGATTAAAGAAGAGGAGGTACGGACACTTTTGAAAAATATAAAAGTAGATAAGTCTCCAGGTCCTGATAGGATATTCCCTAGGACATTGAGGGAAGGTAGTGCAGAAATAGCAAAAATATTTCAAACGTCATTAGAAACGGGAATGGTGCCGGAAGATTGGCCCATTGCGCATGTTGTGCCTTTGTTTAAAAAAGGTTCTAAAAGTAAACCTAGCAATTATAGACCTGTTAGTTTGACGTCTGTGGTGGGAAAATTAATGGAAAAGATACTTAGGGACAATATATATAATTATATGGATAAACAAGGCCTGATTAGAAACAGTCAACATGGATTTGTGCCTGGAAGGTCATGTTTGACTAATGTTCTTGAATTTTTTGAAGAGGTTACCAGGGAAATTGATAGGGCAAGGCTATGGATGTTGTTTATATGGACTTTAGTAAGGCATTTTAAGTCAAGCCAAGTCAAATTTATTTGTCACATACACATACTCGATGTGCAGTGAAATGAAAGTGGCAATGCCTGCTTTGAATTACAGTTACAGCATATAAATAAAGTTAATAAGTTACTAAACATAGCACAAAAAGTGTCGACAACAATTTAGCCTCTGGGGTTATAAAAGTTGACAGTCCTGATGGCCTGTGGGAAGAAGCTCCGTCTCATCCTCTCCGTTTTCACAGCGTGACAGCGGAGGCGTTTGCCTGATCGTAGCATCTGGAACAGTCCGTTACTGGGGTGGCAGGGGTCCCTCATGATCTTGCTTGCTCTGGATCTGCACCTCCTGATGTATAGGTCCTGCAGGGGAAGAACGCACTACTCTCTGCAGGGCCATCCTGTCCTGGGTAGAGCTGTTCCCAAACCAGACTGTAATGTTGCCGGACAGGATGCTCTCTACAGCCCCAGAGTAGAAGCAATGAAGGATCCTCAGCGACACTGTGAATTTCCTCAGTTGTCTAAGGTGGTAAAGGCGCTGCTTAGCCTTACCCACCAGTGCGGCAATGTGCGTTGCCCACGTCAGATCCTCTGCGATGCGGACTCCCAAGTATTTGAAACTGCTCACCCTATCCACAATAGACCCATTTATCTCGAGTGGCGTGTACGTCCTTGGATGTTTAGCCCTTCTGAAGTCCACAATCAGCTCCTTTGTTTTAGTGACATTCAAGAGGAGGCTATTGTCCTGACACCAGAGTGCCAGATCAGCCACCTCCTCCCGGTAGGCCTTCTCATCGTTGTTGGAGATCCGGCCCACCACCACAGTGTCATCAGCAAACTTGATGATGGAGTTTGAGCTGAACCTGGCCCCACATTCATGTGTGTACAGGGAGTACAGTAGGGGGCTAAGGACGCAGCCCTGGGGGGATCCTATGTTCAGGGTGAGGGAGCTAGATGTGTGTTCCCCCATCCTGACCACTTGGGGCCTGGCAGTGAGAAAGTCCAGGACCCAGGCACACAGAGGTTTGACAAGGTTCCACATGGTAGGTTGATTAAGAAGGTTAAATCGTTGGGTATTAATAGTGAGGTTGCAAGATGGATTCAACAATGGCTGAATGGGAGATACCAGAGGGTAATGGTTGACAACTGTATGTCAGGTTGGAGGCCAGTGTCTAGTGGAGTACCCCAAGGATTTGTGTTGGGTCCACTGTTGTTTGTCATTTACATTAATGATCTGGATGATGGTGTGGCAAATTGGATTAGTAAATATGCAGATGATACTAAGATAGGTGGTGTAGTTAATAATGAAGTAGAGTTTCAATGCAGAGAGACTTGGGCCTTTTGCAAGGGTGGGCTGAAAGATGGCAGATGGAGTTTAATGCTGATAAGTGTGAGGTGCTGCATTTTGGAAGGACAAATCAAATCAAAATAAGACGTACAGGGTAAATGGTAGGGAATTGAGGAATGCAGTGGAACAGAGGGATCTGAGAATAACTGTGCATTGTTCCCTGAAGGTGGAATCTCATGTGGATAGGGTGGTGAAGAAGGCGTTTGGTATGCTTGCCTTTATAAATCAGAGCATCGAGTATAGAAGTTGGGATGTAATGTTAAAATTGTACAGGGCATTGGTGAGGCCGAATGTGGAGTATGGTGTGCAGTTCTGGTCGCCAAATTATAGGAAGGATGTCGACAAAATGGAGAGGGTACAGAGGAGATTTACAAGAATGTTGCCTGGGTTTCAGCACTTAAGCTACAGAGAGAGTTTGAACAGGTTGGGTCTTTATTCTTTGGAGCGTAGAAGGTTGAGGGGGGACTTGATAGAGGTTTTTAAAATTTTAAGAGGGACGGACAGAGTTGACGTGGGTAGGCTTTTCCCCTTGAGAGTGGGGAAGATTCCAACAAGGGGACATAACTTTAGAATGGAGGGACAAAAGTTTAGGGGTAACATGAGGGGTAATTTCTTTACTCAGAGGGTGGTGGCTGTATGGAATGGGCTTCCGGTGGAAGTGGTGGAGGCAGGCTCGCTTTTATTATTTAAGAGTAAATTGGATAGGTGTATGGATGAGAGGGGATTGGAGGGTTATGGTCTGAGAGCAGGTAGATGAGACTAGGTCAGAGAGAGTGGTCGGCGTGGACTGGTAGGGCCGAACGGGCATGTTTCCGTGCTGTAGTTGTTATATGGTTATATGGTTATATGGTTATAACCTGCCTCTCAAAACATTTCATGATGGTGAAAGTCAAGTTCACTGGATGGTAATCGTTTAAGCTTGTGGTCTTGCGTTTCTTCGACATTGGAATGATGAAGAAACGCAAGACCTCAAGCGTAAACGATCACCATCCAGTGGACTTGACTTTCACCATCATGAAATGTTTTGAGAGGCAGGTTATGAAACGCATTAAATACTCTGAGTCGGGAGAGATTAGAGATGTCGACAAATGGTCTGCGCAGCTATTAAGGACACGGCCAGGTACACCGTCAGGGCTT
Organism: Rhinoraja longicauda; assembly: GCF_053455715.1. Taxonomy (NCBI): domain Eukaryota; kingdom Metazoa; phylum Chordata; class Chondrichthyes; order Rajiformes; family Arhynchobatidae; genus Rhinoraja; species Rhinoraja longicauda. Next base: position 18,326 of record NW_027602085.1, on the reverse strand, counting down.
GTTGTATGCCGTGGGTTTACTCACAGGAAGGCTATAGTCACCCTGGGAAGAGTCACCCTCGAGCCGAAGAGGCAGGTGTTGGCCTTCTGCTGGAAGCGAGCAGAGGAAGCATTCCGTTCATCGTGTAAGGTCGCACGATTACCAATGAGATTGCATGAACTTGCTTTGCATCCAGTTATCTTAATCAGACATTGCCACATTCTCTGTGTGACCCAGAGATTATACTGGGACGCAAGTTTGAACCGGTATTGCCTCTTAGCATTCTTGATCGCTTTGCGGAGACCACAGCGTACTTTCTTGGACCGCTTGGGATCGTTTGACTTGTCTGCTTCGGACCTGGCCTTCACCTGTGAATGTACATCCATGGTTCCAGGTTGGGGAGCACTCGGATTGACTTCGGCGGCACACAGTCGTCCACTCACTTGTTGATGAAGTCAGTCACGGCAGAGGCGCATTCATTCAGGTTAGCTGCAGAATCCCTGACAATGGACCAGTCTACTGACTTAAAGCAGTCGTGCAAGATGTCATCCGTGTCCGTTGTCTAGCTTTTTACAACTCTCTACATCGGATCGTCCTGCTTCAATTGTTGTTTCTTGTTGGCAGGGAGCAGAAGCACAGCTCGGTGGTCAAATTTCCCTGAAATGTGGCCGAGGGACAGGGCGACAGGGAACAATCCCTTCAGGATGGATGAGGCGAGCCTGGACGTGGGAACACATAGAATGTACTGAAGGGACACAGTGGAACTGGTCAATGCCGAGTAATGTTCCTAGCTCCAGTTTGCTCATTGTATTGTTTATTTACCTGGGTGGATGGGCGTATGTTCCTGTGTGTATCTTCTCACACACCGTGGGAGCTCTTTGATGGAGTCCATCAGGAGCACACATAGAGCTAGGAACACCAGCAGACAGAGACGGGAAACCACAGAGACATAGAGACATGAATACTCACAGAGAGAAGTAGGAACATTCACGGAAACAGACAGGACCCTCCCCTAATTCTACGTAGGTTTGCCCTCTCCTGGTTTCCCATTTGCGGGAGCACTCCCCTATTTTCACATTTACAGTTTCCCTCCGCTAATTTCATATTTGTTGTTTATCCACCCGCCATACTTCAATAACGGTACACCCGCAAATCCCCATTTGTAGTGCCCTCCCCTAATTGACCATTTACCGGTGCTCTCCCGTAATTACCATATATAAGGACCTTCCCCTAAAGGACTATTTAATGTGATGTCCCAAAATAGACCGAGCCCTTAATTTGAGTAGTTGAGTGTATAATCCCAGTACCGTCGATAGAATGCACAGAACAACAAGTGAGAAGATTTGTGATCGGTTCGAAGGATGGTCTGTTTCCGCGCTGTATCTCTAAACCAAGTTCAGACTGTGGCAAAGCCAGTGATCAGCAGGTGATGGAAGAGGAAAACAAATATCTTCCACCAACACAGAAAAATAAGTTTTGTATCAAAAGAGAATAGAGATACAGAATCTGGAATCCTGCAACAGAACGCTGGAGGAACTCAGCTGGTCAAGTAGGTCTGTGAAAGCAACAGATCTCATTCGACGTTGCGGGCCGATTCCCAGCGATGTCGAGCACAGGGAGCTGAATTATTGTAAAGTAGGTAAAGCTATAATGGGGACAGGCAGGGAGAACATGGAATGTGCTGTGTAGCATAGCGTATGGCTGAGGGTCGGAATGAGATGTTCCGTCTATCTGTTCGGGAGGACAAGATGAAGGTCCTGACGGAACAAATGGGAAGTGAGGAGAAAGATTCCACAGAGAGAAATAGACAGAGGGAGGTTGGGGGGCAGACTGACGACACTGGGTGTGAACATATTGTCTGGATGTTGTGGTCTGCCCTAGTTAATTGTGGAAAGCTGCAATAAGTATAGGAGCAAAGCGGTCCTTCTGCAGTTGTGTAGGGACCTGGTTAGACCACATCTGGAGAATTGTGTGCAGTTTTGCTCTCCTAATTTGAGGAAGGACATCCTTGCTACTGCGGCAGTGCAGCGTAGGTTCCGGAGGTTAATCCACGGGATGGCGGGACTGTCGTATGAGCAAAGATTGAAGACTGGGCTTGTCTTCACTGGAATTTAGAAGGATGAGAGGGAATCCTATAGAAACGTATAACATTATGAATGGACTGGACAAGCCAGATACAGGAAAAATGTTCCCAAATGTTGGGGGAGTCCAGAAACAGGGGCCACAGTCTAAGAATAAAGGGAAAGCCATTTAAAACTGAGGTGAGAAAAAACCCATTTCAGCCAGAATGATGTGAATTTGTGGAATTCTCTGCGAAAGAAGGCAGTGGAGGCCAATTCAGTGGATGAATTTAAAAGAGTTTTGGATAGAGCTCGAGGGGATGGTGGAATCAAGGGATATGGCGAGAAGGCAGGCACGGGTTACTGATTGTGGATGGTCAGCCATGATCACAATGAATGGCGGTGCGTACAGGCTCGATGGGCCAAATGGCTTCCTCCTGCACCTGTTTTTCTATGCTTTCATGGGTTTACCGGGAAAAGCTGACGGGTAGAGAATTCCATCCCGGATCCAGGGACCGGCTCACAGTGAGTGATAATTGGCCAGGGAACCCATTTAACTGAATTAAAAATTCTTGCTTTTTATTAATGTGTGCTGATTGCGATCTGAACGAATTCTCCGCTGCTGCAGGGATGCGGATTGCCCATGGTTTAGGCAAACCTCGGTGACAGGTAATCAAACCCTGGCCGACTGCTCAGCAGGCAGCTGGTGTGCTGTGATCAATAACAGAACAAAGCAGTCGTACAACAGCATGTATCTTCCCCAGATTCCAGAGCAGCAGTAATGACGATCAGAGGCACCAAATTTAGAAAAGGAAATGCGGAAACTACCCACTGCGAGGAATTATCCCCAAATGACCAATTGATTGACTGCTGGGTATCAGTTCTCGTTCTCTACACGGGATGTCCCCATTATCCAAAAGCTGGAAGATGGGCAACGCCCAGGAATTGTTCACCCGGGATGGAACTAAAATGAGAGTCGGCGCTTCAGTGTCTGAGGAACTAAAAATAGAACTTCGCACAGCTCGCAACCGTTGACAAATTGAATCTTTGATATAAAATGTTATTTTCAAGCAAGTGCGATTGATTTCTAAATTATGCCCAGCCGCGGAAAAGCAATAAGAGGCCAATTCGCGACTCATCCCCGGCTGTCTTCCAGTCATACAATCCCACTCTATTGATAATTATAGAGTCAACCAGCACGACGGAAAACCCTATGGAACAAGCTGACTATGCCACGAAATAGTTCAGTTAGCTTAGTTCAGTGGGACTGAAGGCTGATAAATCCCCAGCGCCTGATGGTCTGCATCCCAGAGTACTCAAGGAGATGGCTCTAGAAATCGTGGACGCATGGATGATCATTTTCCAATGTCCAACAGACAGGATGAGTTCCTGTGGATTGGAGGGGAGCGAATGCTAACCCATTTTTCAAGAAAGTAGCGAGAGAGGAAACGGGGAATTATAGACCATCGGTGTTGAGGAAGATGGTGGAGTCAATTATTAAAGAGGTAATAACGGCGCATTTGGATAGCAGTAAAAGGATTGGTCCAAGTCAGCGTGGATTTATGATGGGGAAATCCTGCTTGACTATCTTCTGATTTTTTGGGGGATGTGACAAATAAAATGGATGGAGAGCCAGTGAATGTAGTGTATCTAGACGTTCAGGAAGGCTTTGGTAAGTTCCCACACGGAGATTGGTGAGCAGGATTAGAGCACATGGTATTGGGGGTAGGGTATTGCCAAGGATAGATAATTGGTTTGCAGACAGGAAGCAAAGAGTAGGAATAAACGGGTCCCTTTCAGAATAGCAGGCACTGGCGAATGGAGTGCCGCAAGGCTCGATGCAGGGACGCAACTATTTACCATATATATTAATGATTTGGATGATGGAATTAGAAGTAACACTGGCAAGTTTGCAGATGACACAAAGCTGGGTGGAGGTGTGAACTGTGAAGAGGAGTTTAGGAGGTTGCAGGGTGACTTGGACAGGTTGAGTGAGTGGGCAGATGCAAGGCAGATGCAGTATGACGTACATAAATGTAGGGTTATCCACTTTGGCGGCGAAAACAAATAGGGAAATTATTATCTCAATGGTGTCAGATTCTGGTAAAGGAAAGAACCAGGGGCCACTGTCTAAGAATAAAGGGGATGCCATTTAAAACGGAGGTTCAAAAAAAATCACCCAGATAGTTGTGACTTTGTGGAATTCTCTGCCACAGAAGATAGTGGAGGCCAATTCACTGGATGAATTTAAAAGTGAGTTGGAAAGAGCTCTTGTGGCTAGCGGAATCAAGGGATATGGGGAGAAGGCAGGCACGGGGTACAGATTGTGGATGATCAGCCATGATCACAATGAATGGTGATGCTGGCTCGAAGGGCCAAATGGCCACCTCCTGCACCTATTTATCTATGTTTCTATGTCTCTAATACCCGTTCACTATGTGTAGTCCATTTAATCGACCGGGGCAATTCATCGCAACCATCGTGTCGGTGGTCCACATACCACACAAAGCCAATACCAAGGTGGCAGCGGATGAATTATACTCGGTCATGAACTCTCTTTAAGAACTAAACCCTATGGTACTGTTCATCATTTGCGATGAACTCAACCAACCTAGCCTCAGGAATGCACAGGTAACTAAAATCAACAACTCTCTCTCCCCCAGCCCATCACCCTCGGCAGGGCTTAAGCACGACCAAGTAAGTACGCCTACACGACCAGTAAGTATGCCTGCCGTTCCATTTGTCGCTATCGTTTTTCATCCGATCATCTATTGGTGGTGGTCCTGCTGGCATCCAGAAAGATTTAAGAACGAAGCACCAACGAAAAGAGCAACACAGCAGTGGTCTGAGGAAACCGGGGGTCTCCATTAGGTCTGCCCTCAATCGATGAAGTGGAACTCTTATTAAGCTATTTGCCGTTTCACATAGCGAAGGCACAGTAATCGGTCCGATTGGATAAGCGTTGGGGAACGTTGAGTCGTAATATGAAGGCGCATTATCAGGAAATCAACTCAATCGAAGACCGGGCTGCATACAAAGACTGTGGCAAATCTCAATAATCAGCAGTTAATGGACGACGAAACAAATCTCCGTCATCAAACAATATAAATCTTTAATTTCAAAGGAGAATACAGATGCTGTAATCTTGAATAAAGAGACATAACTCAGCGGATCATGCAGCATCCGTAGATGCAGCTGACGTAAGTTTTAGATTCGGGGTCATGAGACGGAGCAGAAGGCATCAATGATTAGAAAGTTGGAAAGTAAATGATGGGGCCGATCAATGGCAACATGTGAATGTTCCTGTGTAGCGTAGTGCGTGGCTGGGGATCAGAGTGAAGATGTTCCGTCTGCCTGTACGGGAGGACTGGATGAAGCTCATGACGGAACAGGTGGGGAGTGAAGAGAGAGGTTCCACTGAATGGAATCGACAGAGAGCGGGTGGTGAACAGAGTGGCGTCACTTGGTGTTAAATGTTATCTGGGCATGTTGGGATCTGTCCTCGTCTGGGGTGGGAATCTGCAATAAAGGGACCAGGAAGATGCACTTCCGTTTACAGGGCAACGGGTCATGAATGGAAATTCCATCCCCGATGCAAAGACAACCTTACAGTGAATAATAATTGCCTATTGGATCCATTTTACTCCAGAACACCTTCCTGCATCGTTTATAGGTTCAAGGTGAATGTGGAAAAGATTAGTAGGAACCTGGTGGGTAACTTTTTCACGCAAAGGATGGTGGATGTATGGAACAAGATGCCAGAGGAGGTCATTGAGGCAGGGACTGTCCAAACATGTAAGAAGCAGTTGGACAAGTACATGGATCGGACAGATTTGGAGGCATATGGGCCAAACGCGGCCAGGTGGGAGTCGTGTAGCTGGAACATGTTGGCCGGTGTGGGCAAGTTGGGCCGAATGGCCTGTTTCCACTCTGTATCATCTATGACTCTATGAGTCTATGCATGAATTTCTATCGGAATTAAGTATCTGTTCTCTCTGAAGGCAGATTTCCCGTGCACTGGGAATGTTGCTGTGATCGGAATCGAACCCCGGCCACCTGCTCGGGATTCAACTGGTGAGGCACCGTTGCCGATTGATGAAAGGAGACGCACAAATAGCACAGTGCTTCCCCCGGAGCGGGAGCCGGAATAATGACAATCTGATGAAAAAACTCAGGAAACATAAAACGCGGCCGGACGCCTTGAGACCAGCGGTCCGCGGTCTGTCGAGGGAAGTGTTCGGTTTCATCAAGAAATGCACGTGACGGCTGTTTTACAATAGAGACATTTAGGTCTCGTCCTAATCAGAAGCCTTGGATGAAAAGGGAGATTCACACTTGGTTAATGTCCTGATCTGAGGCTTTGAAGCAAGATGACCATGAACGGAACACGAAGGACAAGTGTGATCTCCGCAAGTCAATCAGGGATAAGAGGATTCCAAATCAGGTTGGGGGCTCAATTCAAGCAAGCGACTGCATTGGCTCTGATGACCACCACTGTTTACGAGCCGAACAATGCATCTCTGCTGTTGGATAACCCGCTTTGAACAGGGAAACACTGTTTCATCAATGCGTATTCACCCGCCACCCGATGGTTCTGTCCAATACATCCCGATGGCAGAGATCATAAAGCATGGAGACATATAGCGCGGAAACAGGCCGTGCCGCCCAACATCCACGTGTCGATTAAAATGGACCATCTGATCTAATTCGGTTTGACCATATCCCCGAAAACCTTTCCAAACCGTGTACCCGTCCAAATGTCCTTCACATTGTGTGTGCCTCAGCATGTTTCTGGGCAGGTTGTTTCACATTTCCTCAACCCTCTGAATGAAATAATTGTCCCTTACGTTTATATTAAACATTAACACCTCTCACCTTAAACCCATGCCCTATCGTGCTTGATTTTCCTACCCTGTTAAAAAGACTGTGCATTCACTCCATTTGCTCCCCTCATACCCTTTTCGCCTGTAGAGGTCACCTCTCAGGCCCCTGTGCTCCTAGGAATAAAGTCCAAACCTGTCCAACCAAGCCCTGTAGCCCAGGCCCTCGAGTGCTGGCAACATTTTCATCAATCAAGCATGATGGCATCTTTCACGAAGATCAATTCTCGGTGAGCGGTCGGTCCGAACGAACCATCTGGCCCGGTTTTGAAATCGTGCGCCTTTCAACGTATTCGCCGCCATCTGTAAACATTGGTTTGGTGTCAGTTGCAAACATACTAACTATGGGCGCACAGGTAGAGTTGCTGCCTTACAACGCTGGCAGCTGAAGACCCGGGTTCGATTCCGACTATTGTGCTGTCAGTTGGCAATCCGTACGTTCCCCCGTGAGTTTTCTCCGAGATTGTTCGTTGCCTTCCACACTCCAAAGACCTCCAGGTTTGTAGTTTAATTGGCTTGGTATGAGCCAAGTGCATGTAGAATTGAGTTAATATGCGGGGATCGCTGGTTAGGGCGGACTCGATGGGCCGAAGGGCCTTTTTCCGCGCTGTAAGTTTAGACTGTGGCAAAGGAGAGTGATCTGCAGGTGATGGAAGAGGATAAAACAAATATCTTCCACCGACCCAGAAAAAAAGATTCGTATCAAAAGGGAATAAAGATATTAAACCTGGAATCTTGAATCTTGGAGGAACTCAGCTGGTCAAGCAGGTCTGTGAAAGCAACAGGTCTAATTCGACGTTTTGGCCCTATTTCCAGTGAGGTAGAGCACAAGGAGCTGAATTATTATAAAATAGGTAAAGGGTTCACTGAGATTGTCAGGAAAGAACATGGGATGTGCTGCGTAGCATAGCGTATGGCTGAGGGTCGGAATGAGATGTTCCGTCTATCTGTTCGGGAGAACAGGATGAAGGTCCTGACGGAACAAATGGGAAGTGAGGAGAAAGATTCCACAGAGAGAAATAGACAGAGGGAGGGTGGTGAACAGACTGACGACACTGGGTGTGAACATATCGTCTGGATGTTGAGGTCTGCTCTAGTTAATTGTGGAAAGCTGCAATATGAGAGCAGAAAAACGCACTAATGCTAATATATGAAAATAACTGCAGATGCTGGTACAAATCGCAGGTATTTATTCACAAAGTGCTGAAGTAACTCAGCAGGTCGGGCAGCATCTCGGGAGAGAAGGAATGGGTGACGTTTCGGGTCGAGACCCTTCTTCAGACCCTTCACTAATGCTAATGGCATGTTGGCCTTCATAACGAGAGGATTTGAGTATAGGAGTAAAGAGGCCCTTCTGCAGTTGTATCGGGCCCTGGTGAGACCACAACTGGAGTATTGTGTGCAGTTTTGGACTCCTAATTTATGGAAGGACATCCTTGTTATTGAGGTAGGTTCGGAGGATAATCTCCGGGATGGCGGAACTGTCATATGAGGAAAGTTTGTAAAGATTGGGCTTGTCTTCACTGGAATTCAGTAGTAGCTGGCTGGCGTGATAACTAGATGGCTGGATAACCAGTGAGCTAGATTTCTAGCCAATAGGATGGACAGCCAGAGAGCATATTAGCTGTCTAGATAGAAACATAGTTTGCTACCTGGGTAGCTAGCTACCCGCATTGCATAACTCGAAAGCTAGATAGCTGGATGTGTAGATAGCTGAATAACTAGATTGCAGGATCGCTAGCTAGAGATATAGGCAGCTCTCTGTGTGGTGCGCTCCCTCTCTCGCGAGGCCCACAGAGGGAGATCTAGTCATATCTAGGTTTGTACATAGCTACCTTGCAAGCTGAAATGACAGATAGATCGCTCACGCCGGCTATATATCTAGATGCCTGGATGACTAGATGGCTAAATTGCTTTCTGGCTAGACGGTTGGAAGGCTAGCTGGCTACTCGGGAAATTGGTCAGATGGGAAGCTGGCTCGCTGGGTAGATGGTGAACTGAATAAAGCCAGATGGCTGGGTGGTCAGATGGCGAGATGGCTTGATGAGTAGATGGCTAGTAGGCTTGATGGCCAGCTGGCTAGATAGCTACATAGCTTAGCAGCTAGCTAGATAGATAGACGACTACATGGCTAAATGGCTAGATAGCTAGGTAGCAATAGGAGGTAGGTAGAGAGCTAGATATCCAGTTGAAGAAATAAATAGCTTGATTCATTGCTACAGAGATAATTGGATAGATAGCTTTATAATTAAATCACTATGTTAGACTGCTAGCTAGATAGCTGGACTGCTAGACTGCTTTAGACTGCGTTAGACTGCTAGCTAGATAGCTGGAAAGCTAATAGGTGGATTGCTAGCCAGCAGGATAGATAACTAGGTAGTTAGCTAAATATATAGCTAACTAGATAATAAGATAGTTCGCTTGGCAAATTCCTACAACACTAAATAGCTATATAGCTGGGTGGATAGCTAGATAGGGAGATAGATAGACAGATAGATAGATACCTATTTAGTCTGTTAGCTATAGAGCTAGACAGCTGGACGAATTGTCAAATTGATAGGTAGCAGGCTCCCTACATAGGTGGATAGCTGTTTAGCTAGTTAGCATGACAGCTAGGAAGCTGGATATCAAGTTATATAGATTGATTACCAGCGGGAAAGAGAGCCAGATAGCGTGTTAGCTTTCTAGGTAGCCAAATACCTGCATTGCTAGATAGCTTGAACACTAGACAGATGGATGGTGTGATAGCTGGATCTCTGCATTGCAAAAATAGTTAGCTAGTTGCGTAGGCAGCTTTTTGTGGAGTGCGGTATCTCGCTCGCTCGCTCTCGGGAGGGGGGGGGGTGAAAGGGAAAACGAGAGAGACCTATTTCGATCTAGCTAGATAGCTCATAAATCGCTATAAAGCTCTCTTGCGATGTGGCTCGTGAGCTATCTACTGGTATAGCTGGCTAGATGCCTAGCTCACTAGCCATCTTGCAAAGCTCCATCAAGCTAAACCGCTATCTGGCCGCCAAAGCTGTTGGCTCACAATCTAGTTATCTAGTTATCTATCTCTCTAGCCATCAGGCAAGTTAGTGACCTAGTTATGTTGCTACCAAAAGAGTTAGCTCTTTACCTATCAATCCAGCTATCTCGATAACTTGATTGCTAGCCAGCAGTATAGATTGCCAGATAGCGTATGAGCTGTCTCGATAGCAAGATAGCGAGGTACCTAGATAGCTATCGACATGCATTGATAGACAGCTAGAAAGAATGGGTAGCTGGATATATAGATAGTAAGATAGCTATCTCGCCAGATAGGCTGCACTTTGAGGGCACTCTCTCGCTCATCCTCAGTGGGCCTCGTGATAGAGGGAGATCTCGTCTTAACTAGCTGGATAGATAGCTGCCTAGCAAGTGAGACAGCGAGACAGTTAGATCGCTAACTAAATGGCTATATGTTTAGATAATTAGCTAAGATGGGAAGATGGCTGGTGGCGAGATCGCTAGAAAGTTAGATGGCTATTTGGCGAGCCGGTTAGAAAGCTAGCTGGGGAGAGGTAAAAGGACAGGTGGTGGTCGAGGGGGGAGGTAAAGGGACAGGTGTTGGTCGGGGGGGTAAAGGAACAGGTGTAGGTCGAGGGGGGAGTTAAAGGGACAGGTGTATTTCGAGGGGGGAGTCCCTTTAACTCCCCCCGCGACTCCATGCAAGGACCCAATCAGTCTTTCCACGTGAGGCAGAGGTTCACCTGCACCTCCTCCAAACTCATCAACTGTATTCGCTGTTCCAGGTGTCAACTTCTCTACATCGGCGAGACCAAGCGCAGGCTCGGCCATGGTTTCGCTGAACACCTCCGCTCAATCCATCTCACCCAAATTGATTTCCCGGTGGCTCAGCTCTTCAACTACTCCTCCCCTTCCCAATCTGCCCTTTCTGTCCTTGGCTTCCTCCATTGTCAGTCAGAATAAGGCCCAGCGTAAATTGGAGGAACAGCACCTCATATTTCGCTTTGGCAGTTTATACCCCAGCGGTATCAACATTGACTTCTCTAACTTCAGATAGTCCCTGCTTTCCCTCTCAATCCCCCCCCCCCTTCCCAATTCTCCCACCAGTCTTCCTGTCTCCGTCTATATCTTATCTTTGTCCGGTCCCGTCCGCAGACATCAGTCTGAAGAAGTGTCTCGACCCCCGAAACGTCACCCATTCCTCCCCTCCTGAGATGCTGCCTGACCCGCTGAGTTACTCCAGCATTTTGTCTACCTTAGCTAGATAGCTAGTTGGGTAGATATATACAACTATATTGATAGCTACAGATCGAGATGGCTAGATAGCCACATAGTTAGATAGCTAGACAGCTAGATAGCTAGAGATATAGCGTGGCTCATAGCAATTAGCTGGATAAAGAGATAGCTAGACTGCGTCGGGAATCGCATTTCTGCACAAATTTTCTCATGGCATTTGTAAAAGTTTGACGTCGTCGTTCGTGTCAATTGTCGAATCCTTGAATAGCGATCAGTGTTAGAGCTCTAGGGGCGAGCGGAATCAAGGGATTTGTGGAGAATACAGGCAAAGGTTACTGATTGTGCATGATCAGCCATGATCACAGTGTATGGCGGTGCTGGCTCGAAGGGCCAAAGGGCATCCTCCTGCACCCACTTTCTGTTTTCTATGTCTATAGACTCCGTCCAATCCCGGAGTTAGTAATGAGTTCATAAGTTCATACGCCATTTGAGTAAGTCACTAGGCTCACCGAGTCTGATCCGCCATTCGATCATGGCTGCCCTATCTTTCCCACTCAAACCCAACCCCAACTTTGACACTCTTACTAATCACGGACCTGTCAATCCTCAATTTTAAAAACCTGTTAATTCCCCAATTACGGCATCCAGAGTCGCCTGTTATAGCATTCCGCAGATTCACCACCCTTTGACTAGCCTCAGAATAAAAGGACGTACATTTCAAATGAGATGACGAGGGATTTATATCGTAAGAAGGTAGTAAATCTTTGGAATTCTGCCACAGACAGCTGTAGAAACCGTGATTGGGTATTTTTAAATCGGAGCTGGACATGGTCGTGATTCGTAAGAGTGTCGACAATTACGGGAAGACGGTAGGAGAATGGAGTTGAGTGGGAACGAGAGGTGAGCCATGATAGAATGCCGGTGTGGACTCGATGGGCCTTGGTGCCCTAATTCTGCTGCTATGACTTTTGTACTTAGTGTTATATTTTAACAGTGCACTGCAGCATCCTCACACAGCGCACCTCGGTGCATGTACAGTGGCAATAGACTGTCACATCGCTCTCCCCTGGATGAACATCAGCAACACACTGCAACATCCACACACAGCGCACCCCAGTGGGTGTACAGTGGCAATATCCTGTCACAGCGCCCTCCCGTGGATGAACATCAGCAGCACACTGCAACATCCACATACAGCGCACCCCAGTGGATGTACAGTGGCAATGTACTGTCACATCGCTCTCCCCGGATGAACATCAGCAGCACACGGCAACATCCACACACAGCGCACCTCAGTGCATGGACAGTGGCAATATACTGTCACAGCGCCCTCCTGTGTATGCAAACTACAACATTGAGATACAGCAGCCATCAATGTATGTACAACAGTGCATCGGAGAATCAGCATTGCTGAAGTTGGATCTTAAAGTTCCAGTGCGTAACTCACAGATCGTGGCAGCATGTTCAGAGTTATAAATGAGCCATGTGGAACGCTTGCTATATTTGACGGAGGCTTTGAATACGAGTCAGATGTCAACATTCTATTTAGAGAACTTTGCTTCGGCCGTCCTCTTGAAATAAAGTCAAGCATTGAGTTTGCTTCCATTAGACATAGACAATAGACAATAGGTGCAGGAGTAGGCCATTCGGCCCTTCGAGCTATCACCACCCTTCCATGTGATCATGGCTGATCATTCTCACCGATTCAACTTGCAGATTAAAATTTTGGGAATCCTTAACCAGCACTCCCAAGTCCCTTTGCACTTCTGATTTATGGATTTCCCCCCACTTAGACAATAGTCTACGCCATTATTCCCACTACCAAAATGCAGTACTCCGCACTTTGCTACACTATATTCCATCTGCCACTTCTCTGCCCATTCCCCCAACATGTCCAAGTCCTTCTGCGGAGTCCATGCTTTCTCTAAACTACCTGCCCTTCCACCTCTTTTCGTAACATCCGCAAACTTGGCCACAAAGCCTTCAATCCCCTCGTCCAAATCATAATATAAAACGTGGAGTAGCGGACAAACACCGATCCTTGAAGATCTCCACTAGTTACTGTTAGCCAACTAGAAAATAAATCCCTCTTTATTGCCACTCTTTGTCTTCTGACATCCAGCCAACCAGTTATCCATGCTGGTATCTGCCCTTTGACACCGTGGGCTCTCATCTTCCTCAGCAGCCATCGTGCGACACCTTATCAAAGGCTTTCTGAAAATAGTGGTGGACAGCATCCACTGTCTCTCCTTTGGCCGTCTTGCTATTTACTTCTTCAGATAATTCCAGCAAATTTATCAAACACGACCTTCCCTTCACAAAGCCTTGCCAACTTATGCCTATTTCATCGTGCACTTATAAATAATATGTCACATCATCCTGTATAACGGGTCCTAAAATCTTACCAACCACTCTACTGGTGTTGGACGCATATACAATAGTGATATTTAAGACAAGTTCAGATTTTCAGGTAATGAAGGGATATACATTGTGAGCAGGCAGGTAAGGATGGTCGTCTCATGTTCGGCACAGCTATTATTAGCCGAAAGTCCTACCGTGCCTTGTACTTCGTGTAGGAAAGAAATGCAGATGCTGTTTTAAATCGAAGGTAGACACAAAATGCTGGTGTAACTCAACGAGGCAGGCAGCATCTCTGGAGAGAAAGAATGGGTGACGTGTCGGGTCGAGACCCTTCTTTAGACTGATGTCGGAGAGGTCGGCGGGAAAGAGATAGAATTTTGTTGGAGACAGTGAGACTGGTGGGAGAACTGGGAAAAAGGAGGGGTGGAGACAGAGAGGAAGCAAGGGCTAATCGAAGTTAGATAAGTCAATGTTCATACCGCTGGTATGTTTGCTGCCCAAGCGAAGTATGAGGTGCTGTTGCTCCGATTTGCGCTGGGCCTCACTCTGACAATGGAGGATGCCAATGACAGAAAGTTCAGACTGGGAATGGGGGAGCGTGGGTGAGTAAAAGTGCTGAGCAACCGGAAAATCAGGTAGGACTGTGTGGAGCTGTTCAGAGAAACGATCGTCGAGGTTGCGCTTGGTCTCGCCGATGTCACTCCATCAGTAATATCCCACTGTATACCATTACACCAGTACTACCCTACAGTGCGTCACTCCATCAGTAATATCCCACTGTATACCGTTACACCAGTACTACCCTACAGTGCGTCACTCCAGCAGTACTATCCCACAGTATACGTGTCTATGAAGTGATGTAGTACTATGTAGTACTATGTCAGTACTACCCCAAAATATACCAGTCCTTCACTACTACCCTACAGGATGCTAATCCATAAGTTTTATCCCACAGCGTGTCACTCCATCAGTACTACCACATCGTCGGTTACTCCATCATTACTGCAACACAACGTGTCATTCATTCGGTACTATCCCATAGAATGCCATTGCATCAGTACTAGCAAATGGATAATCATTCCATCAGTACTATCCCACAGTGCGTCATTCGATCAGTTCTCCCCCTCAATGTGTCACTCCATCAGAACTACACTATAATGTATCATTACATCAGTACTGTCCCATTTAGTTTCACACCATTAATACTATCCGACAGTGTGCCACGACATCAGTACTACCATATCGCTTGTTCCTCCATCAGTACTATCGCACACTGTGTCACTCTATCAGTAATACACCAAAATGTTTTACTCCATCAGTGCCCGCACACAGTTTGTCACTTCACTAGTATAACCCCAAAGTGTATTACTCCATCTGTACTTCCACATTGTGTCACTCCATCAATACTACACCACTGGTCACCACTCCATCAATCCAAGCCTACAGTGTGTTAGACGATCATTACTAGAACACACTATGTCACTCCATCAGTACAACCCCAGAGCGTGTCACTTCATTGGTACTACCGCACTATATACCATTCCATCAATACACACCCACAGTGTTTTTCAACAACAATACCACCTTGTGTATTATTCCATTAGTACTACCACACAGGTGTCACTCTATCAGTACTATCCAACGGTGTGTCACTCCATCAGTACTACACAATGAGTCCTTCCATCAGTACTACCCCACAGTGTTTCAATCCACCAGTATTTCACTGGTATATGTCTATCCAACAGTGCTACACCGCAGGGTGTCGCACAATCAGTACTCTCCCACAGTATGCTATTGCGTCAGTACTGCCACATATTGTGCCATTCCGTCAGTACTACCTCAAAGTGTGTCACTCCACCAGCACTGCCCACAGTGTGCCACTGCATCAGTAATAAAATATAGTTTGTTACTCTATCTGTACTACCCTACACTGTGCCACTCCTTCAGTGCTTCCCCATTGAGCATCGCACCATCAGGAATATAACTCTGGTTATCATTGCATCAGTACTACGCCAGCGTGCGACACACCATCAGAACAATCCATTATAACTCCATCAGTACTACCACGCAGCGTGTCACTCCATCAGTACACCCCACAGTGTCATCCATCAGTACTTCCTCGCAGTATCACTCCATCAGTATTCCCCGCATTATGTCACTCCATCAGCCCTATCTCGCTGTGTCTCTCCATCAGTAATTCCCAACAGTTTCACTCTATTAGTATTTCCCCACAATGTCTCACGCCATTAGTACTACCCGAAGTTTATCATTCAATCAAGACTATCCCAGTGGGTCACTCCATAAGTGCTGCCACAAATTGTGTCATTCCATCAGTAATACCAAACAGTGTGTCACTGCATGAGTACTACAACACAGTTTGTCATCACAATAGTACTACCGCTCAGTGCGTCACTCCGTCGGTGAAACCACACAGAGTCTCACTGCAGCAATACAACTCCATATTGTTACACTACATCGGTACTGCCCCACATCATGTCGCTCCAGTGCAACCCTAGAACGTGTCACTCCATCAGTACTCCCCGCAGTTTTTTCTTCCATCAGTACTCCCCAAAGTGTTTCACACCATCAGGACTACCTCAAATCTGCCATTCCATCCGCATTACCCCACAGTGTGCTAACCCATCGCTGCGACTCCATAGTGTGTAATTCCATCACTATTTCACCACAGTTTTGCAGCGCAACAGTACTACCGCAGAGCGTGTCAGTCCATCAGTATTACTGTGTCACTCCAACAGAATGTGCTATTACATCCGTGCTACCCCACAGAGTGTCATTCCATCAATACACCTCCACAGTACGTCATTACACCAGTACTACTCCACAGTGTTACACTCCATCAGTACAATACTGGAGCGTGTCACTCCATCAGTACTACCCTACAATATGTTATTCCATCAGTACTACACCACAGTGATGCACTCCATCAGTACTGCCTTAAGCTTGTTATTCCATTATGTATAACCACACGGACTCATTCAATTAGTATTTCCCAACAGTGTAACCCTCCATATGTACTGCCCCACCGTCAGTCCTACTTCAGTGTGGAAGTCACAATGTGCAACCCGACAGTACCACCGAACATTGTGTCAATACTTCAGTACTCGCCCACTGTGCGCCATTCTGTCCATACTACCCCCAGTGTGTCATTCAGCACTACACCGAAGTATGTCACTCCATCAGTACAACCGCGCAGTGTGTCACTCCATCAGTACTACACCACAGCGTGTCACTCCATCAGTTTTACCCCAAGATGGAGTGACAAACTGCGTGGTAGTACTGATGCAATGACATGAGTACTACCACACAGTTTGTCACTCCGTCAGTACTACTTCAGTGTGGAACTATAACAGTACGACCCAGGGTGTCAGTCCATCAATTCTACGCCACAGTGTGCCAGTTCCTCAGTACTACCTCACAATGTATCACTCCATTAGTCTACCCCACAGTGCTTCATCCATCAATTCTTCCGCACAGTATGTCATTACAACAGAACTACCTCACAATTTGTCACTAAATCAGTATTATTCCACTGTGTGTCACTTCGTCAGTACTACTCCACAGTTTGTCATAACAACAGTACTACTCATTGTGTCACTTCATCAGTATTACCCGCAGTGTGTTACTACATCAGTAGAGGCCCACGGTGTATCACTCCATCAGAACTACTGCAAAGTGTGTCACTTCATCAATACTACTGCAGTGTGTCACTCCATCTGTACCAACCCACAGTGTGTTAATCCACACAAACTGCATCAACTGGTGTCACTCCATCAGTACTACAGTGTAGTGCTGAAGTGTTCAAAGTAGGAGGCCCTGTCTTGATGCAGAAGCTGACTGAACTCATCCAGTCCATGTGGAATGAAGGGAAGGTCCCTTCATCTGAAAGATGCCAGCATAGTCCACATCTACAAGAGGAAAGGCAACCGCCAGGCTTGCGACAATCATCGAGGCATCTCCCTCCTGTCCATAGCTGGGAAGATCTTGGCTCGCACCTTGCTCAACTGTCTCATTCAACACCTTGAGCAGGATCTCCTTCCAGAAATCCAGTGCAGTTTCCGTGCTGTCGACATGATATTTGCTGCATGCCAACTCCAGGAAACAGGCCAAGAGCAGCACAGCGACCTGTTCGTGACCTTCGTCGATCTGACTAAGGCTTTCGACACTTTTAGAAGAGATGGCTTGTGGATAATGCAGAAGTTTGGCTGTCCCAGCAAGTTGATCACGATTGCCCGGCAGTTCCATGGCGGCACGATGGTGAAAGTGTTAGATGATGGAGACGAGTCGGAAGCCTTTCCAGTGACAAACGGCGTGAAGCAAGGTTGTGTACTTGCCCCTACGCTCTTCAGCATGGTCTTCTCTGCCATGCTGACTGATGCGTTCCGGACTGCCAGGATGGAATACACATCAGGTACAGGATTGACAGCAGGCTGTTCAACCTCAGGCGCCTGCAATCTGTTACAAACGTGAAGGAGACCATCATCAGAGATTTCTTGTTTGCTGATGACTGCGCCCTCAACGCCAGCACAGAGCAGAAGATGTAGCATGAAATGGACTGCTTCTAACAGGCCTGTGACAACTTTGGTCTCTCCATTAGCACCAAAACATCTGAAGTTATGTACCAGCCCGCGCCTGGAAAGCCCTACCAGGAACCACACATCACGGTGAAGGGGGCAGAACCTACAGGCAGTCGACAGCTTTACCTATCTGGGTAGTACACTCTCGCGAGTGGTGAACATTGACGCTGAGGTCAACAACAGGATTGCCAAGGCCAGCGCTGCCTTTGGGCGACTCCGTGGGAAAG
>NW_027602084.1:0-50767 GCF_053455715.1 Rhinoraja longicauda | reverse complement strand
ATGGGTCTCGTTTACAGCAGACCACCGCCTACCATCCCCAACCAACGGGATGGTTGAGCGCTTCCATCGGCAGCTGAAGGCGTCCCTCTGTGCCCGACTGACCGGCCACGATTGGGCTGACCAGCTGCCTTGGGTCCTCCTCGGCATTCGTACGGCCCCAAAGGCCGAGCTAGGCACGTCCTCGGCCGAGCTCGTCTACGGTATGTCCCTGCGGGTACCAGGTGACATCCTCCCTTCCGCCCCCGCCTTGCCGCCGCCCGTTACGTCGGTGTTGGGTTCCCTCCGGGCACGGGTGGGTTCTCTGGCTCGAGTCCCGACCTCCTGGCACGGAAGTCGGACTTGCGGGACTGTGATTTCGTGTTCCTGTGGAAAGATTCCCACCGCCCCCCTCTTCATCTGGTTTATCAGGGCCCGTTTCAGGTACTATTGTCTATATATTGCCTATTGTCTATTGACTATTGACTATTGTCTATTGTCTATTGACTATTGCCTATTGAGTATTGTCTATTTGGTACAAGAGGTATGTGGAAGACCAGATGGAGCTTGGCCTTTTGTTCAGTCTGAAGAAGGGTCTCGACCCGAAACGTTGCCCATTCCTTCTCTCCCGAGATGCTGCCTGACCCGCTGAGTTACTCCAGCATTTTGTGAATAATTGGCCTTTTGTTCTCCTGTTTCAGCCAAGGGCCCCTGTGCCGATGCGGAAGTGCCTGGGTGTTGCCCTGGCTCTCTGCCTGCTCCTTGTGGGCTGGGCAGAGGGTCAGGGTCAGGGGCAATGCGAGAAGCCGGAAGCATGGAGCATCGGGGCGGAAACCCCCATGGAGCAATCCCTGGGGCGAGTGACTGTGGTGGCGTTACTGCAGGCTAGCTGACATTTCTGTCTGCTGCAAGCCGCCAGGTAAGAACTCCAGAAGAAACCTTGTAGATATTATTTGGGATATTATTTTCCCCTGCTTGTAGAAACACTTTGATTGCATGAGTAGCACAATGTTTAATAACCATGCTTAATAATGAAGAAGCAATAATCAGTGCGGCACTGTGGCTCAGTGGTGGAGTTGCTGCCTCACAGCGGCAGATACCAGATACCAGACTCTAGGCACTGTCTGTACTCAGTTTGTTCGTTCTTCCTTTGACCATCTGGGTTTCCTCCGGGTGCTCCGGTTTCGTCCCACACTCCAAAGACATCCGGGTTTGTAGCTTCATTGGCTGCTGTAAATTGTCCCGAATGTAGGATAGGGTGAGTGGTGCACGGGTGTGGGCCTTCTCCGGGTGCTCCGGTTTCCTCACACATTCCAAAGACGTACAGGTTTGCAGCTTATTTGGCTTCTGCACATTGCAAATTGTCCCCAGTGTGTGTAGGATAGTGCCGGTATATGAGGGGGGTCGCTGGTCGGCATGAGCTCGGTGGGCCGAAGGGCCTATTTCCACGCTGTATCTCTAAAGTCTAAATCATTAATATCTTACCGTTATTTAACCATTGCTCGCTAGGCTCACAAAATAAAATGATTTCATAAATCTCTCGATGGTATCTATCTCAATGTTCCAATGGCAGTTCTCGTTCAAGGTAACGGCACACCATCAGTTCAGTTCAGTTTCCGAAGCTCCATTTGTGGTTGACGTTAATTGTTGGAACTGTGTCCTTTTTGTAACCGTGGGGGGGAGCAACATGGATAGTGGCCATGGCCGGCTGTGGTTAACCATCAGGCCTTCTGCAACCAGTACAAATTGACAAACCTCCGTCAACACTGGAGTTTGGTTCAATGGTTCAATGGTCCTTTATTGTCACGTGTTCCCTGAGGTACAGTGGAATCTGATTCACCCTACAGTCATGCCAAAAAAGCACCAAGATACAAAACTACATGAAGATTAAACCATAAACAGCCACCACAGCGGCGTGTGAGAATCCCCAGGGCACACAGCATAAGTGGAGACACACAGCCTCAGTTCAATGTCCAGACTACACACACGCTCCTTCACCGTGATGTGACCAGAGTTGTACCGACCGCTGTCACTCTCTCTGCAGTCCCTGTCTGCCCAAACAGTCAGAAAGCCGTCCACACTCGCACCAGACTCCGGGATGTCCACATGGAGACACGTCCCCTCAAAACACCGAGACCACCGCACTCACGGCACTCCCTCCGTGTCCCCACCAGTGCCGGCAGCACGGCCATCTTGTTTTATTCGGCGACACTACATTTCCCACTGTTATGGAAGGCAAATAACTTATACCTTCTTCCTCCTTTTCTCCCGCGGTCGGGGCGATCGATCCATCGGCAGTCGGGGCGATCGAAGCCCTGGCATCGGGGCGATCGAGGCTCCCGCGATCGGGGCGGTCGAAGCTCCTGCGGTTGGAGCTCCCGAAGCCAGCTCCACGATGTTAGGCCGCAGTGCGGACGGAGATACGATACGGAAAAAGTCGCATCTCCGTCGAGGGAAGAGATAAAAAAAGGTTTCCCCCAACCCCCCTCCACCCCCACCCACCACATAAAATGAAACTAAAGATACACTAAAACATACAAATCAGACTAAAAACAACGAAAGAAAGAAGGGGCGAGACAGGCTGTTGGCGAGGCTGCCACTTATGGCGCCAGATTGGTGGCACGTTATACTGATTCCTGTTGCTGGGGCAGGGCTGTTATCAAGCCTGGCATGCAATGTCTCACCAGAACGCCAGACTTTCAGACGTGAGGCCTGTGGCTAGTGGGGTCCCTCAGGGATCAGCACTGTTTCTGGTCTATTTCAACGATTTGGACGAGACAAGATTTAGCACGTTTGCAGATGACGCTAAAATAAGTGGATTTGTAGACAGTGTAGATGGCTGTCAAGAATTACCAAGATCTTGATGAGCAGAAGTTGGCCAAGGAATGGCAAATGAAGTTTAACTCAGGTAAGTGTGAGGTGTTGCCTTTTGGGAAATCAGGGCCTTCACAGTAGGGCCCAAGAGAGTAGTGGACAGCAGAGGGATCAAAGAGTTTAGGGACATAGTTATCTTAAAGTGGTGTTCGGGCTTTCTCTGCTGGCCTTTATCAGTCAAGCAGCTGAGTGTGTGCTAGATGCACAAGGTGTTGGTGAAGCCGTAATCACAGTGCTGTGTTCAGTTTTGGTCAGGCTGCTCTGGAAAGGATGCCATCAAGCTGGAGTGAGTACAGAGAAGATGTACAAAGATGTTGCCAGGACTCAAGGGCGTGAGATGTTGGTAGACGTTGGGCAGCCTGGGATATTATTCCTTGCAGCGCTGGGTGTCGAGGGGTGATCTTATAGAGGTGTATAAAATTGCAGCAGCAATACATAGCACGAATGCCTTGTCGTTTTCCCAAGTTAGGGGAATCAAGAACTAGAAGGTAGAGGTTTAAGGTAGAGAGGGAAAAGGTTTAATAAGAACCAGAGGGGCACGTTTTATTTTACACAGAGGGTGGTGGGCATATGGAACCAGCTGCCAGAGGAGGTAGGTACTATAATAACATTTAAAAGAAATGTGGACAGGTGCAAAGATATGAAAAATGTTGAAGGATATGGGCTGAACACAAGGGCTGATGGAGAACAAAAGCGCTGGCGAAACTCAGCAGGTCAGGCAACATCGCTGGATAACATGGATGGCTGAAGTTTCGGGTCAAGACCCTTCTTCAGATTGAACGCTTCTTCAGTTTGAACCCTTCTTTAGATTGCCCGTTAAATACGTCGAGGTTTTTGGCTGAAGGACCTGTTTCTGTGCTGTTATGATGAACAGTAAATGAAAGCTGATGTCAGTCCCAAACTGTTTATCTTGCCCGCAGTCAACTCCCACTCCATGTATGAAGCACAGGACCCTGTGAAACAATCCCATTGATGTACATTGTACAACTCTAGTGCCCCAGGTGCCCAGGACCATCTAGGACACACTGTTCATTGGACCTTTCCATAGACTGGAGAGCAATTAACAGGATACAGCCTTCTGCTTAAGACAAAGCAACTGTATATTAGTTGCACTTTGAAACACTTGTGTCATTTGAACACGAGCAGTTGTGAGATTGGATGCATGTCCCATGATAAAGAACTTAACCTGAACACAGTGGAGGAAGGAACTGCAGATGCTGGTTTAAACCGAAGATAGACTAAAAACCTGGAGTAACTCAGCGGGTCAGGCAGCATCTCCGGAGAAAAGGAATAGGTGACGTTTCAGGTCGAGACCCTTCTTCAGATTGAAGAAGGGTCAACTGAAGAAGGGTCTCGACCTGAAACGTCACCCATTCCTTTTCTCCAGAGATGCTGTCTGACCCGCTGAGTTACTCCAGCACTCTGTGAAACGTCACTTATCCATGCTCTCCACTGATGCTGCCTGACCCGCTGAGTTACTCCGGCTTTTTCTGTCTATGACCTGAACACATATAATCTTTCCTCCGGGAACACACAGGAGTTTACTCAATGATTTATTTTATTCACCGTCTGATAGCTTTCTAAAGACCTGGGATGACATTAATGGGATAAATGGTCTTTTATCCTTAATCAAAATAAAGATAATAGACAATAGACAATAGACAATAGGTGCAGGAGGAGGCCATTCAGCCCTTCGAGCCAGCACCGCCATTCAATGCGATCATGGCTGATCACTCTCAATCAGTACCCCGTTCCTGCCTTCTCCCCATACCCCCTCACTCCGCTATCCTTAAGAGCTCTATCCAGCTCTCTCTTGAAAGTATCCAACGAACTGGCCTCCACTGCCTTCTGAGGCAGAGAATTCCACACCTTCACCACTCTCTGACTGAAAAAGTTCTTCCTCATCTCCGTTCTAAATGGCCTACCCCTTATTCTTAAACTGTGGCCCCTTGTTCTGGACTCCCCCAACATTGGGAACATGTTTCCTGCCTCTAATGTGTCCAATCCCCTAATTATCTTATATGTTTCAATAAGATCCCCCCTCATCCTTCCAGATCATGTAAAAACTCTTCATACATTCTCATTATCTAAACATTTAATAGTTTCTTTGTAGTGTTTAGTTTAGTTTAGTTTAGTTTAGACATACAGCTTGACAACAGGCCCTTTGGCCCACCGAGTCCGTGCCGACCAGAGATCCCCGCACACTACCATTATCCTACACACACGAGGGACAATTTACAATTGTACCAAGCCAATTAACGTACAAACCTGTACGTCTTTGGAGTGTGGGAGGAAACTGAAGATCTCGGGAAAAAAAACACGCAGGTCACGGGGAGAACGTATAAACTCCGTACAGACAGCACCCGTAGTCGGGATGGAACCCGGGTCTCTGGCGCTGTTAGGCAGCAACTCTACCCGCTGCGCCACCGTGCCACCCTTTAGACAAAAACTTAGACTTACCCCTTTAGTCTTACTCTTCCCACACACGTGGTCCCCTGGGGGAATATCCATTCCCTTGTTTGAAGGGTGGCCCCACCAGACTCTGCCCCTCTAAGTTCAGCAGCGTAAGGACCCCAGACTGTGGCCCTCCCTCACAGAGCCTTGGTGTTGGCTGCACCGAGCTTCAGCGAGCCCTTCAGCACGCACTGGAGCAATAGACAATAGACAATAGGTGGAGGAGGAGGCCATTTGGCCCATCGAGCCGATGGAGGAGCCCATCGGCCCATTCACCGTGATCATCCACAATCAGCACCCTGTGCCTGCCTTCTCCCCATCTCCGCTATCTTTAAGAGCTCTATCTAACTCTCGGGCCAGTCATTCCCTGATGGACAGCTCGCTCTGCTGGGAGGTCAACAATCTTTGGCAGACCAAAGAGCGTCTTTCACCTTTGATGGTCTCTGAGTTTGACACTGGAGTATGACACTGCGTATGACACTGGCCATAAATCAGAGATGCCTCTGTGATGGGGCGGTTCAGGATGAACCGTGACAATATTCTCCAGACCCTCTGCAAATCCACACTCTGCAAAGAGGTGGGCAACGGTCTCCTCTCTGCTGCAGCCATCCTGAGGGCAGCGTGCATCAGCAGCAAGACACTAATGGTGCAGGAAAGATCTGACTGTCATTGGCAGCCAAGTCAGGTGAGGTGCTTGTAGGCGAGGCTTTTGGTCAGATGAACTGATTGATTGAACACTTTATTGTCACATATGACAAGTCACAGTGAGATTCTTTGCTTGCATGCCCAAGGTATGCAAGTAGTCGCCACGTAAAGGGCGCCAAGAGTTACAAAGTATTCGCGCGCCGAGGTTTCCCTTTGTTCTCCCCCCCTCCCCCTCCTCACGGCGGTCCACCCACGCCGGGTCCTTCGTTGTCCCCCCCTCCCCCTCCTCACGGCGGTCCCGACACGCCGGGTCCTTTGTTGTTCCCCCCCCTCCTCATGGCCGTCCCCCCACGCCGGGTCCTTCATTGTCCCCCCTCCTCACCGCGGTCCCAACACGCCGGGTCCTTCGTTGTCCCCCCCCTCCTCATGGCCGTCCCCCCACGCCGGGTCCTTCATTGTCCCCCCTCCTCACCGCGGTCCCAACACGCCGGGTCCTTTGTTGTTCCCCCCCCTCCTCATGGCCGTCCCCCCACGCCGGGTCCTTCATTGTCCCCCCTCCTCACCGCGGTCCCAACACGCCGGGTCCTTCGTTGTCCCCCCCCTCCTCATGGCCGTCCCCCCACGCCGGGTCCTTCATTGTCCCACCCTCCCCCTCCTCACCGCGGTCCCAACACGCCGGGTCCTTCGTTGTCCCCCCCCTCCTCATGGCCGTCCCCCCACGCCGGGTCCTTCATTGTCCCACCCTCCCCCTCCTCACCGCGGTCCCAACACGCCGGGTTCTTCATTGTCCCCCCCCCTCCTCATGGCCGTCCCCCCACGCCGGGTCCTTCATTGTCCCACCCTCCCCCTCCTCACGGCGGTCCCCTCACGCCGGGTCCTTCGTTGTTCCCCCCCCCTCCTCAGCAGCGCCCTCACTCCACGGTCGACGGTCAACTGCCGCGCTAAATTCTCCACTCTTGCCACAGGGTCCCCACTTGATGCCTCCATGGCGTGGGCCCCCGTGGGCTGGGCAGTCAGCGCCACGGGATCCACAGTTTAGAAGGAGCAGTTATTTTCCTAAACTTCCAGCAGCACTCGATGTCAGTCTCTGAATGCGTCCCAGGGAACAGTCAGTGGATCACAGTCCTCTATCCAGCTACGTTGCACTACCTCAATGCCACCACATGAGGACCTCTGTCCCTCACAGCAGAAATCCTGCTCCTCGTGGCTGCCTGCCTGCCCCCACTGAGCAAACTCCAATCTGTCTGCATCCCACCCATTTTAACACCAGTTTCATCCTGTATTTTCCAGTTTAGATTTTGTGAGGTTTGTTACAGCTTCTGTACAAACTAAGTAAATCAGGCATTTTTCTCCCAACCCTCTAAATTAATCACGCAGAAACATAGAAACATAGAAAATAGGTGCTTCGAACATAGACATTTGGCCCTTCGAGCCAACACCGCCATTCATTGTGATCATGGCTGATCATCCACAATCAGTAACCTGTGCCTGCCTTCTCCCCATATCCCTTGATTCCGCTAGCCCCTAGAGCTCTATCTAACTCTTTTAAATTCATCCAGTGAATTGGCCTCCACTGCCCTCTGTGGCAGAGAATTCCACAAATTTACAACTCTCTGGGTGAAGAAGTTTTTTCTCACCTCAGTTTTAAATGGCCTCCTCTTTATTCTTTGACTGTGGCCGCTAACATAGTAACTAATAGCAGTGGAACTCACCTTTTTGCTCTCAATGTCCATGCAGAACATGATGCCAATTCTTTACTGTGTTTTTTTTTTAAACTGGGGCTTTAAAAAGATAATTGAGGCCTCTTTCGCATTAACCTCCCACGCTAGTTCATAGCTTCTTCTGCGGTTCTCAAAGATAACCACAAAGTGCCACAATGCTTTTCCTGTTCCTTTCTTCTCTTCCCCGCTGTTATCAGGTTCTTGAACAGACCTTTCAAATGCTTGGGATGAACTCCCGATCTACCCATCCTACCGCTGCACTTTTTTTGCAGCTGTTTATTTTCTCTTTGCACTAACTGATGTTCTCACGTACGGTATGATTTGCCTGGAAAGCAAGACCCAGCTTTTCACAGCATCTCGGTAAATGTGACATTGAAAGAAGCAGAATGAGTAAGATGGTAGGCTACCCAAGGCTGGGAGCTCCACTAAACTAGTGTTCTCTATAAGAAAAAAATAACAATGTCAACGTCCTTAACCCTTCTTTAATGAACCATTATTATTGGTTATAGTTTGTACAGAAGCCGTTACAAAATCTGGTGGAATTATTATTATAGACAATAGACAATAGGTGCAGGAGTAGAACATTCAGCCCTTCGAGACAGCACCACCATTCACTGTGATCATGGCTGATCATCTACAATCAGTACTCCATTCCTACCTTCTCCCCACATCCCTTGACTCCGCTATCTTTAAGAGCTCCATCTAACTTTCTCTTGAAAGCATCCAGAGAATTGGGCTCCACTGCCTTCTGAGGCAGAGAATTCCACAGATTCACAACCTTCTGGGTGAAAAACACCTTCCTCATTTCCGTTCAAAATGGCCTACCCCTTATTCTTAAACTTTGGCCCCTGGTTCTGGACTCCCCCAACATCGGGAATATGTTTCCTGCCTCTAGCATGTCCAATCCCTTCATAAACTTATATGTTTCAATAAGATCCCCTCTCATCCTTCTAAATTCTAGTGGACACAAGCCCAGGTGCTCCATTCTTTTAACATATGACAACATTATTACATGTACAGAGATACAGTGAAAAACTGTTGTCAACTTATGTCATACAATCAAACCATACACAAATACAACAGGTAATGCAAGGAGAAAAATACCAGAATATAGTGTTACAGCGAGGCAGCTAGTTTACAATGGTTTCCATCTGTCTAATATGTTTAGCTGTGCAACCAGACTCATCAATCCACTAGTGCAGGAAGGAGAAGCAGATGCTGGTTTAAACTATAGACACAAAAAGCTGAAGTAACTCAGCGGGTCAGACAGCATCTCTGGAGAAAAGGAATAGGTGACGTTTCGGGTCACTGAAGGCTGAAGAAGGGTCTGAACCCGAAACGTCACCTATTCCTTTTCTCCAGGGATGCTGCCTGACCCGCTGAGTTACTCCAGCACTCTGTGAAACATCACCTATCCATGTTCTCCACAGATGCTGCCTGACCCGCTGAGTTACTCCAGCACTCTGTGAAACATCACCTATCCATGTTCTCCACAGATGCTGCCTGACCCGCTGAGTTACTCCAGCACTCTGTAAAACATCACCTATCCATGTTCTCCACAGATGCTGCCTGACCCGCTGAGTTACTCCAGCTACTTGCGCCTATCCTCGTCGTTGTACATTCCTTTTGATACCTAGTAGATTTGTTTTTAAAGTGGTTTACTATTTCAGTTTGAGGCACCTGAAGAACAGTCTGGATCGCCGTGGGCTGGTGAACATCTCCTACCTGGTGGTAAATCACCAGGGAAATGACTCACGGGAAAATTACCAACAGCTGAAGGAAAAGGTGGAAGGAGAGCTGCCTGTGTATCAACAAGACACTGATCAGCCTGACGTTTGGAGTCTACTCCGGGGCGAGAAGGATGACTTCCTCATCTATGACAGGTCAGTAGACTCCATCGTGCACGCGGCTGTCCGATGGCGTTTGACTGCCTCTCCTGCTGTAAATCATCGGCCATGATCTACCAATGCCTCCGATACTCTCTCCCTTGCCGCCACAAAGGATTGGACAAGCTGGATGCAGGAAAAATGTTCCCAATGTTGGGGGAGTCCAGAACCAGGTGCCACAGTCTAAGAATAAAGGGGAGGCCATTTAAAACTGAGCAGAAAGAGAGCTCTCTGGGCTAGCGGAATCAAGGGATATGGTGAGAAGGCAGGCTAAGGTTACTGATTGTGGATGATCAGCCATGATCACATTTAATGGCAGTGCTGGCTCAAAGGGCCAAATGGCCTCCTCCTGCACCTGTTTTCTATGTTTCTATGTTGCTGGAGTTTAGAAGAGAGGTGGACCTCATTGAAACATACAGAATAATGAGCGGCCTGGATAGAGTGGATGTGGGGAGGATGTTTCCACCAGTGGGAGAGTCTAGGACTAGAGGTCACAACCTCAGAATTAAAGGACATCCCTTTAGGAAGGAGATGAGGAAAAATGTCTTTCGTCAGAGGGTGGTGAATCTGTGGAATTCATTGCCACAGAAGGCTGTGGAGGCCAAGTCAGTGGATGTTTTTAAGGCACAGTTCGATAGATTCTTGATTAGTACAGGTGCCAGGGGTTATGGGGAGAAGGCAGGAGAATGGGGTTAAGAGCGAGAGATAGATCAGCCATGATTGAATGGCAGAATAGACTCCTGACATTATGACATGACGGTATGAAATATCACCCATTCCTTCTCTCCAGAGATGCTGCCAGTTCCAGATGCTGAGTTACTCCAGCATTTTGTGTCTATCTTCGGTGTAAACCAGCATCTATCTGCAGTTCCTTCCTATCCATGCAATATATCTTCTTCACCACCTTATCTGCCAGTGTTGCTGCTTTCAGGGAACTATGGACTTTCAACCCAAGGTCCCTCTGCTCATCAACATTTCTTGCCACTCTACCATGTAATGTGTATATCCTACTCCATATGACATCCCAGAATACATCACCTCTTCTCCACCCTGTCCACACCTTCCACATCCTTCCTGCAATGGGGAAACCTCAACTGCACACTACACTCCAAATTTAGGGCGGCACGGTGGCGCAGCGGTAGAGTTGCTGCCTTACAGCGAATGCAGCATCGGAGACCCGGGTTCCATCCCGACTACGGGTGCTGTCTGCACGTTGTACGTTCTCCCCGTGACCTGCGTGGGTTTTCTCCGAGATCTTCGGTTTCCTCCCACACTCCAAAGACGTACAGATTTGTAAGTTAATTGGCTTGATATAAATGTAACAAATTGTCCCTAGTGGGTATAGGACATTGTTAATAAATGGGGATCGCTGGTCGGCGTGGACCCGGAGGGCCGAAGGGCCTGTTTCCGCACTGTATCTCCAAACTAAACTAAATTAAACTAAATGCAGCCTGCCCAAATATAATGCTGTATTGTCACTGCCTGACTCTTGTACTCAATCCCTGACTGCTGAAGACAAGAACTACATACGCCCTCTTTACCACACGTTTGATCCAGACTTTGGATACCTGTTTGTACAGGTTCTTCGTCAAATGTGAAGTTTGTTTTGCCAGATGCTTCGGTTTGCTCCCCCATCCCCCAAAACTCTTGCTGGCAGGTTAAACGACTGCTGTAAAGTGCCCATCATGTAGGTGAGTGGTAAAATAATTAAAATGGGAGATACAGGGCATGTGAGAGACCAGTCACAGAGCCATGGGGAAGCAGAGGGGTGAAGGGACTGTCCCCTGCCTCCATCCATGGTGTGGATGTGCAGGTTACCAGGGAGTACAAATACCTTGGAGTGTACCTGGGCAGTAAACTGGACTGGCCCAGGAACGCTGAGGCCCTGTACAAGAAGGGATAGAGCCGGCTGTACTTTTTGAGAAGTCTCTGCTACTTCAACGTCTGCAGTAAGATGCTGCAGATGTTCTCCCAATCGATGGTGGCCCAGTGCCATCGTCTTCGCTGCCGTGTGCCGGGGCAGCAGGGCAAAGGCCGCGGAAACCAACAGGATCAACAAACCCATCAGGAAGGCTGGCTCCGTCCTGGAGGCGGAGTTGGATTAATGGGAGGTGGTCTTGGAGGAGAGGATGCTCCTCAAACTGCGGAGCATCCTGGACAATACAGCTCACCCCCTCCATGACACACTGGCCAACCTGAGGAGCACCTTCAGCAACAGACTGGTTCCACCAAGATGCAGCACAGAACGCCACATGAGATCCTTCTTCCCTATGGCTATCGAACTGTACAACTCCTCCCCCTTCTGTCGTGGGGTAGACTGAGACCGCCCCCTCCCCCTCCCCCTCCCCCGCCCCCTCCCCCTCCCTGCACATCCCCCAAGCCTTTCCACTCGTCATTTTAATTTCATGTTTCATGTAATTTGTGTTTTTATGACTGTTGGCAGATCAATTTCCCTCCTGGGATAAAGTTCTATCATATCGTATCGTAAGATTGGTTGATTGAGAGCCAGTAAGGATGTGGTCCTTGTGGTGTATAAGTAACTAGACCAAGTGGACCTGTTGGGCCCAAACCTCTCCTGCATTGGTGCAGCACCCTCTCCTTCCCCCCTCCCCTCCCCTCCCTCCCTCCCTCCCTCCTCCCCCTCCCCTCCCTCCCTTACCCTCCCCCCACTCCTTCCCTTAACCCCCCTTATCCTCCCTCCTCTCCACCCTCCCTCCACCCCCTCCCTCCCCCCTCCCTCCCTAGGAAATAGATTTAAACTTTTAAATGTGAGTAACTTTAGAAATATAACACCAATTTCAATGAAACTTCTTCCATTAGCACCAAAGGGACGACGGTGAGTAAGGTGGGCTTAAAATTGTTGCGCTATCGTGTACCGTTTTGGCTGTAGTTCAGGAACAAACAAACAAACAAACGAGTTTTAGTGTGTAGATGCCAGTAACTTCCTCTCTTTGAGGTGCAAAGATAGATAACAAGTTGTTTCTCCATCAGGTGTGGCCAGCAGACCTTTCACTTGGGACTGCCATTCACCATGCTCAGGCAAACGATTGTGGAGAAAGCGATCACGCAAACCTATTGTCACACAATGTGCACCAATTGTTCTCTGGTGGTAAGGATTTACTCCGTATTTACTAAGTATTAAAGTTGGTGACAGAGAGCCTGGCACAGGATGTGGGAGGTGTGGGCTCCTGGGAGGGGGTGAGCAGCAGTGTGTGCAGTAAGGGCCTCGGAGCACAGACTAGCCACACAGGAGCTGCTGTGATGCTAGCTCACATTCGGGTGGCACGGTGGTTCAGCGGTAGAGTTGCGGCCTTACAGCGAATGCAGCGCCGGAGTCCCGGGTTCCATCCCGACTACGGGTGCTGTCTGTACGGAGTTTGTACGTTCTCCCCGTGACCTACGTGGGTCTTCTCCGAGATGTGAGGTTATCCACTTTGGCGGCAAAAACAAGGAGGCAGATTATTATCTCAATAGTGTCAGGTTAGATAAGGGGGAATTGCAGCAAGACCTGGGTGTCCTTGTACACCAGTCACTGAAAGTTGGCGTGCAGGTACAGCAGGCAGTGAAGAAAGCTAATGGCCTTCAAAACGAGAGGATTTCAGTATAGGAGTCAAGAGGTTCTTCTGCAGTTGTATAGGGCCCTGGTAAGACAACATCTGGAGTATTGTGTACAGTTTTGATCTCCTAATTTGAGGAGGGACATCCTTGTAATTGAGGCAGTGCAGCGTAGGTTCACGAGATTGATCCCTGGGATGGCGGGACTGTCATATGAGGAAAGATTGAAAAGACTAGGCTTGTATTCACTGGAGTTTAGAAGGATGAGAGAGGATCTTATAGAGACATATAAAATTATAAAAGCTAGATGCAGGAAAAATGTTCCCAATGTTGGGGGAGTCCAGAATCAGGGGCCACAGTCTGAGAATAAGGGGGAGGCCATTTAAAACTGAGGTGAGAAAGAACTTTTTCACCCAGAGAGTTGTGAATTTGTGGAATTCTCTGCCTGAGAGCAGTGGAGGCCAAATCACTGGATGGATTTAAGAGAGAGTTAGATAGAGCTCTAGGGGCTAGTGGAATCAAGGGCTATGGGGAGAAGGCAGGCACAGGTTACTGATTGTGGATGATCAGCCATGATCACAAAGAATGGTGGTGCTGGCTTGAAGGGCCGAATGGCCTCCTCCTGCACCTCTTTTCTATGTTTCTATGTTTCTATCTTCGGATTCCTTCCACACTCCAAAGACGTACAGGTTTGTAGGCTAATTGGCTTGGTAAATTTAAAAATTGTCCCGAGTGTTAGTGTGCGGGGATCACTGGTTGGCACGAACCCGGTGGGCCGAAAGGCCTTGTCTCCACGCTGTGTCTCTAAACTAAACTAAAATATACAGATAGATAGTAACAGATAGTCACAGAAAGCACCAAAAAAAGTATTACTCTATTACACTTTTCATGGCCCTGGCAAAATGGCCAGTGGCATATCTTTTTGGACTGGGGCCTTGTTGTGATTCAGTTTAATTTAGTTTAGAGATGAATAAAATGAATAATTAATTTAAAAATGTATTGCCGCTGGTGGTTAGATCCTGAAAATTATTATTTATTACAATATTTATTGTATCGTTATTTGAGGTTGCTTTAATGTGCCTGTAAGCTGCTGCAAGTAAGGATTTCATTGTCTCAGTGATTTGATAATTTAACTCTCTTGACTCTTTAGATATAATGACATTGTTTTCCTTCAGCAGGTAGTGAGTCTTGAAAACACTCTTGGTATTAGTATTTTGTATTGGTTTGTTATTGCCATATAAATCGAGATGCAGTGCAAAGCTTTGTTTGTGTCCCATCCAGTCACTGTGTATGAGTACAACCAGGCCACAAGTGCAACAGGTCATGCAGACCTCCCTCCCACTGACTCCATCTACACCTCACGCTGCCTCGGCAAGGCCAGCAGCCCACACCATCACACAAACCAACCTCCCTCCCACTGACTCCATCTACACCTCACACTGCCTCAGCAAGGCCAGCAGCATCATCAAAGACCAGTCTCACCCTGGCCACTCCCTCTTCTCCCCTGCCCCATCGGGAAAAGATACAGAACTGTGAAAGTGCACAACTCCAGATTCAGGGACAGTTTCTTCCCAGCTGTTATCAGGTAACAGAACCATCCTACCACAACCAGAGAGCAGTCCTGAACTACTATCTACCTCATTGGTAACCCTCAGACTATCTTTGATCGGACTTTACTGGTTTTACCTTGCACTAAACGTTATTAAGTACCTGCACACTGTGAATGGCTCGATTGTACTCATGTATTGTCTTTCCGTTGACTGGTTAGCACGCAACAAAAGCTTTTCACTGTACCTTGGTGCAACTGACAATAAACTAAACTAAACTAATGATTGATATGTTTGCAGGAGACACGAAAACTGGTGGTACAGTGGATGGTAAAGAGGGTTGTTTAGGGTTACAATATTTTAGTTTTAGATTTATTATTGTCATGTGTACCGAGGCACAGTGAAAAGATTTGTTTTGCATGCTATCCAAACAGATCAGTTGTACTATACATAAATACAATCTAGTCCCTTATCATGTATAATAATAATAATAATAATAATATATTCCTTTATTCGTCCCACACTGGGGAAATTTACAGTGTTACAGCAGCAAAGTGGATAGCAAGAGATCATTCATTATAAATAAAAGTACGCCAGGTGTGGTCTCACTAAGGACCGGTACAACTGCAGAAGGACCTCTTTGCTCCTATACTCAACTCCTCTTGTTATGAAGGCCATCATTCCATTGGCTTTCTTCACTGCCTGCTGTACCTGCATGCTTCCTTTCAGTGACTGATGCAGTAGGACACCCAGATCTCTTTGTACGTCCCCTGTTCCTAACTTGACACCATTCAGATAATAATCTGCCATCCTATTCTTACCACCAAAGTGGATAACCTCACACTTATCCACATTAAACTGCATCTGCCATGCATCCGCCCACTCACACAACCTGTCCAAGTCATCCTGCAACCTCATAGCATCTTCCTCACAGTTCACACTACCACCCTGCTTTGTATCATCGACAAATTTGCTAATGGTACTTTTAATCCCTTCATCCAAGTCATTAATGTATATTGTAAATAGCTGCGGTCCCAGCACCGAGTCTTGCTGTACCCCACTAGTCACTGCCTGCCATTCTGAAAGGGACCCATTTATCCCCACTCTTTGCTTTCTGTCTGCCAACCAATTTTCTATCCATGTTTCCTACCCTACCCCCAATACCATGTGCTCTAATTTTGCCCACTAATCTCCTATGTGGGACCTTGTCGAAGGCTTTCTGAAAGTCAAGGTACACTACATCCACCGGCTCTCCCCTGTCCATTTTCCTAGTTACATCCTCAAAAAATTCCAGAAGATTAGTCAAGCATGATTTCCCCTTCATAAATCCATGCTGACTCAGAACGATCCTGTTACTGCTATCCAAATGCTCCGCAATTTCGTCTTTTATAATTGACTCCCCCTATTGCCTTTTTAGTTATCTTCTGTTGCTCTTTAAAAGAGTCCCAATCATCTGGCTTCCCGCTCATCTTTGCTATGCTATACTTCTCTTTTATTTTTATGCTGTCCTTGACTTCCCTTGTCAGCCACGGGTGCCTCTTACTCCCTTTAGAATCTTTCCTCCTCTTTGGGATGAATTGATCCTGCAACTTCTGCATTATTCCCAGGAATACCTGCCATTGCTGTTCCACTGTCCTCCCTGCTAGGGCCTCCTTCCAGTCAATTCTGGCCAGCTCCTGCCTCATGCCTCTGTAAATCCTCTGGGATGCAGACCATCAGACCCTGGGGATTTATCAGCCTTCAGTCTCATCAGTCTACCCAACACCATTTCCTGCCTAATGTGGATTTCCTTCAGTTCCTCCGTCACACTAGGACCTCAGAACATCTGGGAGATTGTTTGTATCTTCCTTAGTGATGTAAACCAAGGATAGGCACAAAATGCTGGAGCAACTCAGCAGGACAGGCGAGAAGGAATAGGTGACGTTTCGGGTCGAGACCGAGTCCGAAGAAGGGTCTTGACCTGAAACGTCTCCCATTTCTTCTCTCCAGAGATGCTGCCTGTCCCGCTGAGTTACTCCAGAATTTTGTGTCTATCTTTGGATTCAGAGTCTAGTTTATGTCTCAGTAAAGCCTTTAATGTACCATATAAGTTCTAGGAGCAG
The DNA here is from genome assembly GCF_053455715.1 of Rhinoraja longicauda. NCBI lineage: Eukaryota > Metazoa > Chordata > Chondrichthyes > Rajiformes > Arhynchobatidae > Rhinoraja > Rhinoraja longicauda. Next base: position 34,007 of record NW_027602084.1, on the reverse strand, counting down.
GATTAGGACATTTGGCCCATCGTCTACTCCGCCATTCAATCATGGCTGATCTTTCCCTCTCAACCCCATTCTTCTGTCTTCTCCCCATAACCCTTGACATCTGTAATAATCAAGAATCTGTCAAGCTCTGCCTTAAAAATATCCATTGGCTGCCTCTACAGTCGTCTGTGGCAATGAATTCCACAGATTCACCACCCTCTGACTAAAGAAATTCCTCCTCATCTCCTTCCTAAAGGAACATCCTTTTATTCTGAGGCAATGCCCTCTGGTCCTAGACTCTCCCACCATTGAATACATCCTCTCCACATTCACTCTATCCAGGCTGTTCCCTATTCAGCAGGTTTCAATGAAGTCCTCCCTCATCCTTCTAAAATGTATGCACTTCAGTGTGTGTTTGAGATCCACTATGAAGTAAAGTCCCATATTCCTGGGTGATGTGTGATTCTCCATAATTGTGCCTGTGTTGAACACACAGAGTAACACTCCCTCACTCCGCTCCCTCACCACTGTGGTTGTACTTCCCTCTCCTCGTGTGCAATTGCACTATCTCCTGCTGAATGCAGACACTCATAGAAGGTGTAATCCTACATCTAGAAGGTGGTGGGTGCACGGAATGAGCTGTCAGAGGAGGTAGTTGAGGCTGGGACTATCCCAACGTTTAAGAAACAGTTAGACAGGTACATGGACAGGACAGGTTTGAAGGGATTGAGGAAGAGGAAGATTGAACTTTATTACCTTCCATCACAGTGAGGAATGTGGAATCCGCTGTGGTGGATGTTTACGTTAAATTTCATTTTATGTGGCTGTGTGTCTTGTTGCTTTTTACTTAGTATGGCTGCATGGTAACTCAAATTTCACTGTACCTTAATTGGTACCTATGACAATAAATTGATCTTGAAATCTTGAAATCTTGGATCTGGACCAAGAGCAGGTAGGTGGGACTAGTGTAGTTGGGACATGTTGGCCGGTGTGGGCAAGTTGGATCGAAGGGCCTGTCTCCACACTGTATCACTCTACGACTCCTGTAAGTTTGCCTCTATCTGTCCTCAAAGAGAGGTTCTTCAAACTTCAAGCTGGAACTAGTCACACTTTACTGATGTATTTGGCACATTCGTTAGAATTTCATCTCTCCATCAGCTGAACCCAGCTGTTAGTGCATTTAAAGCAAATGGGTACATTTTAACAGCTGGGAGCGTTATATATCCGGTGAGTGTGAGTGTGTCAAGGTTTTATTTGCTACCCTCATAATATATGTGCAGATTCTAAATTAAATGTGTGTAGCATTGCAGACTGTGCTTAGAGCATTTGAAATCTCCTGTGTTCACTCCTGCAGGAAGTACCTTCGCCATGCCTTGCCAGAAACGCAACAGAGGCAAAGGTGGTAGGAGGCCATCGGCGAAAACACAACCCACATAGGAGCCATGGCCACGATCCCCGTAAACCAACCTTAAGACAGCGTCTCCCACAAAACAGGACCCTGAGCGAGGTGCAAGAAAGCAGTCACCAGCATCACTACCACCACCACCACCATCAGCACCCAGACAGCCCAGCGAGGAGGGAGGAGGAAGCCCGCATCTCAGCGGCATTCGAGCAAAGTCCATGAAGGGACGCGCTGAAGTGCAAAAGAAAATTCAGCTGAAAACCCCACGGCATGTCAGAGGTCGCGGGAATCAGATGATGATGATACTGCCGCCAACTGCACGGTCAAAACGCCTCCGACAGCGAGGTGCCCTGACAGTGCAGGAGACGGTCGTCATCCTGACAGTGACAGAGAGAGCTGGACGGGAAGAGCCTGTCTGAATCCTGACAGTGACGATTCCCACTGTCTGCTCTCTGATCAATGCCAACCCGGGTCGGGCAGAACCAATGACAACCTAGCAGAAACTAGGAAATGACAAAGTAGGCAGCAGTAAACATTCTGGCTGGAATGTACACTGCCATCTGCTGACATAAAGCTTTGAAATCTGTTTGTATTTCAGCTTTATGGTTTACTCTAAGTCCTGTGTTCCACCATAAGGGCTCATCTGCTACCAAACTGTATTACCCGCCCGATCAGTATAATGTTCAGGTTAGTCCTTGTCAGTCTTGCTTTTTTTCCCCATTCCTTGTGGTTGTTTCTGTGAAGGCAGCAGCACAAACTACTCTGTAGTGGCTGCTGGCTGATGTAATACAAGCACAAAGGGAGGTCGAGTAACAAAGAGAAGCTAATCCACATTATCTGCAACTACTTAGCAACACATCAACCAATTTGCAGCTTTGACCCATCAAATTTTCCCTGCAATAATTTTGATGAAGAACACTTATGTCTTCGTCAGAAATGCTGCAAATTGAAATAAGCAGGAACATTTCTTAACAATGAGCAAATAACAGCTGGTATTGCTGGAATTAAGTGCAACCAGTGCAAACTGTGATTGGGGCCATTAACACTTGAGCTGAATCCCATCTCACAGCAGCTTTCCTCTCAATCAAAGAAATCCTTTAACACGATCCTCAGCGTCCAGCTAGCAGACCACATTTAATGGTTTAGTCACAAACAAAAGACTTGGTTCTGAAGAAAGGCTATTTGTAGTTTGTTGCAAAGCAGGTGCCATATTTCATGATAGTCGCTGGGGAAATGATGACCCTCGCTCACCTGAAGTCCCTGTATGGCAAGTGCAGGCAGATTACATTTCCTGGATGCATTGAAAGTGCAAGACCATGTCAATAAAAGTCTGTGTCTGGAAAGCTGTGTGTTTGCAAACATATCTACAAAGCTAATTTTTCAACTATAACTTAGCACTTTGTGGCATCAGAGGTTGGATGTGACTGCATTAAATGGGAATGACTGTTTTGCCTTTAGACAGTCATAGAGTAAAACAGCATGGCAACAGGCCTTGGATTATACAGCCTGGGAAAGAGATCCTTCAGCCCATCGAGCCAGCATCGACCAAAGAACACAAAGCCAATTTAATTTTTCCACATTTCCAATCAACATTCACCCCATTCCACCACTACCACAGCCATAACACCAACAAATGGCCATTGAACATGGCCATTTAATCTATGTGGTCACAGGGAGAACATGCGAACTCCACACCAAGACCACCAGAGGTCAGAATGGAATCCTGATCATTGAATGGTGGTGAGGCAGAGGCTCCCCCACTGTGTTGCCACTGGAATTAATTAGTATTCCATTAATTAGTGCTTCCGTTTTCTATGTCGGGATCCTAGAATCTTGACTGAATTTCTTTCAACTTTACCTGCTACTTAATGCATGTAGTCAGATCCCAACATTCTGCACATTCTTAAAAAAAAACTACTGGTCTAGAGTGCTGCTCATTCCTTCTGCACAACTTTACCACTGCCTATGTTAAGAAAATAACTGCAGATGCTGATACAAATCGAAGGTATTTATTTCACAAAATGCTGGAGTAACTCAGCAGGTCAGGCAGCATCTCAGGAGAGAAGGTGTAAGAAAATAACTGCAGATGCTGGTACAAATCGAAGGTATTTATTTCACAAAATAAGCCTATAAGCCAAAATAGGCCTATGTTAACCTTCATTGACTTATCTGCATGATCTTGCTCGACACAAAATGCTGGAGTAACTCAGCGGGACAGGCAGCATCTCTGGAGTGAAGGAATGGGTGACGTTTCAGGGTGGAGACCCTTCTACACATTGAGAGTCAGTCTGAAGAAGAGTCTTGACCTGAAATGGCACCCATCCCTTCTCTCCAGAGATACTGCCTGTCCCGCTGAGTTACTCCAGCATTTTGTGTCTATCTTTGGTGTAAACCAGCATCTGCAATTCCTTCCTACACATTTTGTCCTCAATGAGCTATTGTGCTGCCTATAATACTGCTTCTCACCTGCTCCACAATCTACACTTCATTACAAATACTTAATAATAACTGTAACATTTATTTAAACTCATTTGAACAATGAATGAAAGACGCATCCTTACACATTGAAACAGGTGGGACAAATTAATTTCTGGCACCTGGAGTTAAACACGTGCAGGAGTGCCATCCACCGGCGTTCTCGTCCTCCGCATCAGTCCCCGTTGGTGAGACTGAACGAGCAAGAAGGCGAGTAAAACCAGCGGCTGATTCTCTCACACACCTTCAGCGTTCCAGAACCAAAACTGAATGTCCCTGCCACAGCAAAGCTCTTTGTAAGCCCAAGAGCAGCTGAGTGGGAAGAGCTGAACAACTAACTGCCTCACGCTGACGCTGGCTCTGCCAGCAAAGCCACGCTAAAACTTCCTGCGTTTCAGCTGCAGAGTGTGACTGCTGTCTCGCTGCTGTTCGAGCTCGCGAATGGTCCGGCGAAGACCTGCAATCTCTCGGTTTTTTTCCTCCTGCAAATGCTGCAACTTCTGTGAGAGAGGGAGACAGGCTGGTCAATCTGACAATGGGACTGGCAGGCGCGAGAGAGCCTGTTAACGTCACCCAGCACACACTTCTTACAAAAACCTTGGTTAGACATAGACAACATAGAAAATAGGTGCAGGAGGAGGCCATTTGGCCCTGCGAGCCAGCACCACCATTCATTGTGATCATGGCTGATCATCTACAATCAGTAACCCGTGCCTGCCTTCTCCCCATATCCCTTGATTCTGCTTGTCCCTGGAGCTCTATCCAACTCTCTTTTAAATTCAATAGAAAACATAGAAATTCAATAAAAAACATAGAACCAACTGTGTTGAGATTGTTGATAATGTACAGTTTGATGAAGGTAGTGTAGTAGATGTACACAGAGACTTGCAAAAGACATTTGACAATGTAGAGCATCATAGACTTTTAAAGGAAGAAGCACGTGATTTAATGGGATGATGATAACCTGAGGGTGTAATTGGCTGAGGATAAAGTGGGAACAATTGGAACTTTTCTTAGCTTATTTTATTCTGGACATTTCTCATATTCTTCTGATTAAGAATATGACCTTCCAGGGATCACTAGGACGAGCACATTTCTGGAGATATATATGCAAGTAGAGTCGGCTAAATTGTAGCACATAAACAGCCGTTAAGCCCACCATGCCTATGCCAACAACACAACCATCAGGAACTAATTGGTACTAATCCCATTTACCAGCACTTGAATCCTAGACTCTCAGCCTTGGCGATTCAATGCCTGTGCAGATACTTTTAAAATCTTGCGATACTACTTGTCCCCACTGCCTTTTCAGACAGATTGCAACCATGCTCTGAGTGAGAAAACTTCCCTCAAATCCCCTCTAACATTCTTAGAAACATAGAAACATAGAGAATAGATGCAGGAGGAGGCCTTTTGAGCCAGCACCGCCATTCATTGTGATCATGGCTGATCATCCACAATCAGTAACCCGTGCCTGCCTTCTCCCCTTATCCCTTGATTCCACTAGCCCCTAGAGCTCTATCTAACTCTCTTTTAAATTCATCCAGTGAATTGGCCTCCACTGCCCTCTGCGGCAGAGAATTCCACAAATTCACAACTCTCTGGGTGAAAAAGTTTCTTCTCACCTCAGTGTTAAATGGCCTGTAACCTGTGCCCACTGGTCTTAGGCCTGAAACCTGTGCCCACTGGTCTAACGTTTGAAACCTGTGCCCACTGGTCTTACACCAGAAACCTGTGCCCACTGGTCTAACGTTTGAAACCTGTGCCCACTGCTCTTACACCTGAAACCTGTGCCCACTGGTCTAACGTTTGAAACCTGTGCCCACTGGTCTTACACCTGAAACCTGTGCCCACTGGTCTTACACCTGAAACCTGTGCCCACTGGTATTAGGCCTGAAACCTGTGCCCACTGGTCTTATGCCTGAAACCTGTGCCCACTGGTCTTACTCCTGAACCCTATGCCCACTGGTTCAGGATGTCTCCATTGCAGAGAAAGGTTTCTCACTGTCTACCTTATCCATGACCATCATAACTTTCTGTATCTCTCTCTGACTCTCCTTCAACCTCCTCAACTGACCTGCATGGGTTTTCTCCGGGTGCTCCGGTTTCCTCCCACACTCCAAAGACATACAGGTTTGTAGGCTAATTGGTTTGGTGTAGATGTAGATTGTCACTAGTGTGTGTTGGATAGTGTTAGTGTACGGGGTGATCGCCGGTCGGCGTGGACTCGGTGAGCCAAAGGGTCTATTTCCGCGCTGTACCTCTAAAAACTAAAATAAACGTGGGGCTCGTGTAGATGGGGCCTGTAGGGCGGTGTGGGCAAGTTCGGCTGAAGGGCCTGTTTCCATGCTGTATTCTGAATATTCAGGGGTATACGACCTATCGAAAAGACAGACAGGTGGGCAGAGGGAGTGGGGTCGCTCTGTTGGTGAGGAATGATATTCACTCCCTTGCAGGGGGTGACATAGAATCAGGAGATGTAGAATCAGTATGAATAGAAATGAGGAATTGTAAGGGTAAAAAGACCCTAATGGGAGTTATCTACAGGCCCTCAAACAGTAGCCTCAACATAGGGTGCAAGTTGAATCAAGAGCTAAAATTGGCGTGTCACAAATGTAATGCTACGGTGGTTATGGAAGATTTCAACGTGCAGGTAGACTGGAAAAATCAGGTTGGTGCTGGACCCCAGGAAAGGGAGTTTGTGGAGTGCCTCCGAGATGGAATCTTAGAACAGCTTGTACAGGAGCCTACCAAGAAGAAGGCAATTCTGGATTTAGTGTTGTGTAATGAACCTGTTCTGATAAGGGAACTCAAGGTAAAAGAGCCATTAGGAGACAGTGATCATAATATGATATTTTAATCTACAAATTGAGAGGGAGAAGGGAAAATCGGAAGTGTCAGTATTACAGTATAGCAAAGGGGATTTACAGAGGCATGAGACAGGAGCTGGCCAGAATTGACTGGAAGGAGGCCCTAGCAGGGAGGACAGTGGAACAGCAATGGCAGGTATTCCTGGGAATAATGCAGAAGTTCCAGGATCAATTCATCCCAAAGAGGAGGAAAGATTCTAAAGGGAGTAAGAGGCACCCGTGGCTGACAAGGGAAGTCAAGGACAGCATAAAAATAAAAGAGAAGTATAACATAGCAAAGAAGAGCGGGAAGCCAGATGATTGGGACTCTTTTAAAGAGCAACAGAAGATAACTAAAAAGGCAATAGGGGGAGAAAAGATAAGGTACGAAGGTAAGCTAGCCAATAATATAAAGGAAGATAGTAAAAGTTTCTTTAGGTATGTGAAGAGGAAAAAAATAGTTAAGGCAAATGTGGGTCCCTTGAAGACAGAAGCAGGGGAATTTATTATGGGGAACAAGTAAATGGCAGATGAGTTGAACCAGTGCTTTGGATCTGTCTTCACTAAGGAAGATACAAACAATCTCCCAGATATTCTAGTGGCCAGAGATCCCAGGGTGACGGAGGAACTGAAGGAAATTCACATTAGGCAGGAAATGGTGTTGGGTAGACTGATGGGACTGAAGGCTGATAAATCCCCAAGGCCTGATGGTCTGCATCCCAGGGTACTTAGGAGGTGGCTCTAGAAATCATGGATGCATTGGTGATCATTTTCCAATGTTCTATAGATTCAGGATCAGTTTCTGTGGATTGGAGGGTAACTAATGTTATCCCACTTTTTAAGAAAGGAGGGAGAGAGAAAATGGGAAATTATAGACCAGATAGTCTGACATCAGTGGTGGGGAAGATGCTGGAGTCAATTATCTATCTTCTATCTATCTATCTATATACTACTAAAACTCTGCGGTCCAACATTCCGTATGTATATACGGAAGATTCCGTATGTTTGTACGGAAGATTCCGAAGATTTCTGTCCATAACTTACAAACCCTACTCCTCCCAGACGGTACACCAAAGCGCTACGATTTTTGTACCGCCATATTCACCATTAACATGGGCAACTATTGTAAGTACTTTCGTTCAAATTGAAGCTACCTTTTTAAAGCTAGAGAGATATTAAAGTTAAAATTTCTCATTTCTAACCCTTTTCTTGAAGGGGCTTCAGCGCGTGATGTCACAATGGCACCCGTGCACCAATGAGAGATCAGCTCGGTTTTAAATTTACATCATTTTTTTTCCGACCTTTTTTTTCAAGGTCTTCAGCTTGTGACGTCACAATGCTTGTGTGAGATGGTTTGCAACATTGTTGCGAAAAGCAACTGCCAGTTTTTTTAAAGTTGTGCGAGTCACTTAACATACACAGATCAGCATGGGGCCCCTATTCCCTCCCTCCCCCCCTTCCCCCCTCACCCCTTCCTCCCCACTCCTTCCCACCTCCATCCCCACTCCCTCCCCCCCTCCTCCCCAACTCCCTCCCCACCTCCCTCACCCCTCCTCCCCTAACTCCCCCCCCTCCCTCCTTCCCTCCATCCCTCCCCCCCTCCCTCCACCCTTCCATCCCTCTCCCCCTCCCCCCTCCTTCCACCCTCCCTCCCCCCCTTCTGGTTACAAAGGAAACCCTACGGGGACGGGCCCAACGGGGAAAGAGGGGTACTGGGAAAAGGGGAGGTCCCCCTCCCTCCCCTTACCCCCTCCCCCATCCCCCTCCCCCCTAACCCTCTCCCTCCCCCTTCCCCCCTCCCCTCCCCCCCTCCTCCCTCCACACCTCCCTCCACCCTCCCTCCCCTCCTCCCGGTTACAATGGAAACCCTACGAGGACGGGCCCAACGGGGAAAGAGGGGTACTGGGAAAAGGGGAGGTCCCCCTTCACCCCTCAACCCCTTCCTTCCCACCTCCATCCCCACTCCCTCCCCCCCTCCTCCCCCTCCCTCCCAAACTCCCTCCCCCTCCCTCCCCACCTCCCTCAAACCTCCCCCCTATCTCCCACCCTCCCTCCTTCCCTCCATCCCTCCCTCCCCCAATCAATCCACCCTTCCATCCCTCTCCCCCTCCCCCCTCCTTCCATCCTCCCTCCCCCCTCCCGGTTACAATAGAAACCCTACGGGGACGGGCCCAACGGGGAAAGAGGGGTACTGGGAAAAGGGGAGGTCCCCCTCCCTCCCCTCCCCCCTACCCCCTTCCCCCTCCCCTTCCCCCCTCCCCTCCCCCCTCCCTCCCCCTCCCCTCCTCCCTCCACACCTCCCTCCACACCTCCCTCCCCCCCTCCCGGTTACAATGGAAACCCTATGAGGACGGGCCCAACGGGGAAAGAGGGGTACTGGGAAAAGGGGAGGTCCCCCTTCCCCCCTCAACCCCTTCATCCCCCCTCCTTCCCACCTCCATCCCCACTCCCTCCCCCCCTCCTCCCCCTCCCTCCCCAACTCCCTCCTCCCTCCCCCCTAACTCCCCCCTCCCTCCATCGCTCCCCTCCCCAATCCCTCCCCCCCTCCCTCCACCCTTCCATCCCTCTCCCCCCTCCTTCCACCCTCCCTCCCCCCATCCCGGTTACAATTGAAACCCTACGAGGACGGGCCCAACGGGGAAAGAGGAGTACTGGGAAAAGGGGAGGTCCCCCTCCCTCCCCCCTTCCCCCTCCCCTCCCCCCCTCCCCTCTCCCTCCCCCTCCCTCCCCCTCCCCCCTACCCCCCTCCCTCCCCTCCCCCCTCCCTCCCCTCCCCTCCTCCCTCCACACCTCCCTCCTCCCTCCCTCCCCCTTCCCGCCCTCCCCTCCTCCCGGTTACAATGGAAACCCTACGAGGACGGGCCCAACGGGGAAAGAGGGGTACTGGGAAAAGGGGAGGTCCCCCTCCCTCCCCCCTACCCACCTCCCTCCCCTCTCCCTCCCCCCCTTCCCTCCTCCCTTCCCCCCTCCCCTCCCCCCTCCCATCCCCCCCTCTCCCCCCTCCCTCCCCCCCTACCCCCCTCCCTCCCCTCTCCCTCCCCCCCTCCCCTCCCCCCCTCCCTCCCCTCCTCCCTCCCCCTTCCCTCCCCCAACCCTCCCCCTTTCCTCCCCTCCCGGTTACAATGGAAACCCTACGAGGACGGGCCCAACGGGCCCACTCGGTCTAGTCTATCTATCTATCTATCTATCTATCTATCTATATAATACTAAAACTCTGCGGTCCAACATTCCGTATGTATGTATGTATATGTGTATGTACGGAAGATTACTTACAAACCCTACTCCTCCTAGACGGTACACCAAAGCGCTACGATTTTTGTACCGCCGTATTCACCATTAACCTGGGCAACTATTGTAAGTACTTTCGTTCAAATTGAAGCTACCTTTTTAAAGCTAGAGAGATATTAAAGTTTAAATTTTTCATTTCTAACCCTTTTCTTCAAGGGGCTACATTTGTTTCCAAAAGTTTCCAGAAAAGGATTTAGTTTTCAGCAAGGATTTAGTTTTCAGCTTGTGACGGCTACATTGTTTCGAAAAGCTTCCAAGAAGTCTTTTTTGTTATTGCAAGTCAAGTCAAGTCAAGTCAGTTTTATTTGTATAGCACATTTAAAAACAACCCACGTTGACCAAAGTACTGCACATCTGATTAGGAAAAAACAAACAAACATCTGATTAGGGAAAAAAAAAAAGAATGAAGGCTATAGTGGTCACTTGACATACACAGATCAGGAGGACGGGCCCAACGGGCACACTTGGAGAGTAAGAGTGGGGCTGGGGGAGGAGAGAATGGCGGGGTGTGGGGACGGGCCCAACGGGCCCTCTTTTCCGGGCCCAACGGGCACACTTGGAGAGTAAGAGTGGGGCTGGGGGAGTGAGAATGGGGGGTGTGGGGACGGGCCCAACGGGCCCTCTTTTCTAGTATAATACTAAAACTCTGCGGTCCAACATTCCGTATGTATATACGGAAGATTCCGTATGTATATACGGAAGATTCCGAAGATTTCTGTCCATAACTTACAAACCCTACTCCTCCTGAAGTTACACCAAAGCGCTACGATTTTTGTACCGCCATATTCACCATTGACATGGGCAACTATTGTAAGTACTTTCGTTCAAATTGAAGCTACCTTTTTAAAGCTAGAGAGATATTAAAGTTAAAATCTCTCATTTCTAACCCTTTTCTTGAAAGGGCTTCAGCGCGTGATGTCACAATGGCACCCGTGCACCAATGGGAGATCAGCTCGCGATGGACAAGCGGCTGCTATTGGGTGTTTACTACTTTAAATTTACATGATTTTTTTTCTGACCTTTTTTTTCAAGGTCTTCAGCTTGTGACGTCACAATGCTTGTGTGAGATGTTGCAACATTGTTGCGAAAAGCAACTGCCAGTTTTTTAAAGTTGTGCGAGTCACTTAACATACACAGATCAGCATGGGGCCCCTATTCCCTCCCTCCCCCCCCTTCCCCCCTCAACCCCTTCCTCCCCACTCCTTCCCACCTCCACCCCCCCTCCCTCCCCCCCTTCCCCCCTCCCCTCCCCCCTCCCTCCCCCTCCCCCTCCACCCTCCACACCTCCCTCCCTCCCCCTTCCCTCCCTCCCCCTCCTCCCGGTTACAATGGAAACCCTACGAGGATGGGCCCAACGGAGAAAGAGGGGTACTGGGAAAAGGGGAGGTCCCCCCTCCCTCCCCTTCCCCTCCCCTCCCCCCCTACCCCTCTCCCTCCCCCCTTCCCCTCCCCTACCCCTCTCCCTCCCCCCCTTCCCCTCCCCTCCCCCCCTACCCCTCTCCCTCCCCCCCCTTCCCCCCTCCCTCCCCCCTCCCTCCCCTCTCTCCCTCCCCCTCACCCCCTTCCCCCTCCCCTCCCCCTCCCTCCCCCTCCCCCTCCCTCCACACCTCCCTCCTCCCTCCCTCCCCCTTCCCTCCCTCCCCTCCTCCCGGTTACAATGGAAACCCTACGAGGACGGGCCCAACGGGGAAAGAGGGGTACTGGGAAAAGGGGAGGTCCCCCTCCCTCCCCCCTTCCCCATCCCATCCCCCCCTCCGTCCCCTCTCCCGCCCCCTTCCCCCCCTCCCCTTCCCCCCTCCCCTCCCCTCCTCCCTCCACACCTCCCTCCTCCCTCCCTCCCCTTCCCTCCCATCCTCCCAATGCTTGTGTGAGATGGTTGCAACATTGTTTCGAAAAGCAACTGACAGAAGCACTAAGTAGCCGCGAATACCAGCACTTAACCGCGAATGTTTTTTTAAAGAGCACTTAACCGCGAATGTTTCAAAACAAGCAATTAAAAAGCACTTATTTTTTTTTAAGTATTTTTTTTTATTCCAAGAGAATGGGGGGGGGTCTGAGAATGGGGACTGGGGAGGGGGACAACAGGGGTCGTTGCGGTGGGGGCTTGGTGGTGGGGGAAAGAGGGGTACTGGGAAAAGGGGAGGTCCCACTTCCCCCTCAACCTCTTCCTCCCCCCTCCTTCCCACCTCCATCCCCACTCTCTCCCCCCTCAATCCCAACCTCCATCACCACTCAGCCCCTAACTCCCCCTCCCTCCTTCCCTCCATCCCACCCTCCCCCAATCCCTCCCTCCCCCCTACCCCCTTCCCCCCTCCCCTTCCCCCCTCCCCTCCCCCCCTCCCTCCCCCTCCCCTCCTCCCTCCACACCTCCCTCCTCCCTCCCTCCCCCCCTCCCGGTTACAATGGAAACCCTATGAGGACGGGCCCAACGGGGAAAGAGGGGTACTGGGAAAAGGGGAGATCCCCCTCCCTCCCCTCCCCCCTACCCCCTTCCCCCCTCCCCTTCCCCCCTCCCCTCCCCCCTCCCTCCCCCTCCCCTCCTCCCTCCACACCTCCCTCCTCCCTCCCTCCCCCCTCCCGGTTACAATGGAAACCCTATGAGGACGGGCCCAACGGGGAAAGAGGGGTACTGGGAAAAGGGGAGGTCCCCCTTCCCCCCTCAACCCCTTCATCCCCCCTCCTTCCCACCTCCATCCCCACTCCCTCCCCCCCTCCTCCCCCTCCCTCCCCAACTCCCTCCACCCTCCCCCCTAACTCCCCCCTCCCTCCTTCCCTCCATCCCTCCCTCCCCAATCCCTCCCCCCCCTCCCTCCACCCTTCCATCCCTCTCCCCCCTCCTTGAAACCCTACGAGGACGGGCCCAACGGGGAAAGAGGAGTACTGGGAAAAGGGGAGGTCCCCCTCCCTCCCCCCTTCCCCCTCCCCCTCCCCCCTCTCCCTCCCCCCTACCCCCCTCCCTACCCTCCCCCTCCCTCCCCTCCCCTCCTCCTTCCACACCTCCCTCCTCCCTCCCTCCCCCTTCCCGCCCTCCCCTCCTCCCGGTTACAATGGAAACCCTACGAGGACGGGCCCAACGGGGAAAGAGGGGTACTGGGAAAAGGGGAGGTCCCCCTCCCTCCCTCCCCCCTACCCACCTCCCTCCCCTCTCCCTCCCCCCTTCCCTCCTCCCTTCCCTCCCCTCCCCCCTCCCATCCCCCCCTCTCCCCCCTCCCTCCCCCTAACCCCCTCCCTCCCCCTCTCCCTCCCCCCTCTCCCTCCCCCCTCCCTCCCCTCCTCCCTCCCCCTTCCCTCCCCCAACCCTCCCCCTTTCCTCCCCTCCCGGTTACAATGGAAACCCTACGAGGACGGGCCCAACGGGCCCACTCGGTCTAGTCTATCTATCTATATACTACTAAAACTCAGATGTCCAACATTCCGTATGTATATACGGAAGATTCCGTATGTTTGTACGGAAGATTCCGAAGATTTCTGTCCATAACTTACAAACCCTACTCCTCCCAGACGGTACACCAAAGCGCTACGATTTTTGTACCGCCATATTCACCATTAACATGGGCAACTATTGTAAGTACTTTCGTTCAAATTGAAGCTACCTTTTTAAAGCTAGAGAGATATTAAAGTTAAAATTTCTCATTTCTAACCCTTTTCTTGAAGGGGCTTCAGCGCGTGATGTCACAATGGCACCCGTGCACCAATGAGAGATCAGCTCGGTTTTAAATTTACATAATTTTTTTTCTGACCTTTTTTTTCAAGGTCTTCAGCTTGTGACGTCACAATGCTTGTGTGAGATTGTTGCAACATTGTTGCGAAAAGCAACTGCCAGTTTTTTAAAGTTGTGCGAGTCACTTAACATACACAGATCAGCATGGGGCCCCTATTCCCTCCCTCCCCCCCTTCCCCCCTCAACCCCTTCCTCCCCACTCCTTCCCACCTCCATCCCCACTCCCTCCCCCCCTCCTCCCCAACTCCCTCCCCACCTCCCTCACCCCTCCTCCCCTAACTCCCCCCCCTCCCTCCTTCCCTCCATCCCTCCCCCCCTCCCTCCACCCTTCCATCCCTCTCCCCCTCCCCCCTCCTTCCACCCTCCCTCCCCCCCTTCTGGTTACAAAGGAAACCCTACGGGGACGGGCCCAACGGGGAAAGAGGGGTACTGGGAAAAGGGGAGGTCCCCCTCCCTCCCCTTACCCCCTCCCCCTCCCCCCTAACCCTCTCCCTCCCCCTTCCCCCTCCCCTCCCCCCCTCCCCTTCTCCCTCCACACCTCCCTCCCTCCCTCCCCTCCTCCCGGTTACAATGGAAACCCTACGAGGACGGGCCCAACGGGGAAAGAGGGGTACTGGGAAAAGGGTAGGTCCCCCTCCCTCCCCCCTTCCCCCATCCCATCCCCCCTCCCTCCCCTCTCCCTCCCCCTTCCCCCCGTTCCCCCCTCCCCTTCCCCCTCCCTCCCCTCCTCCCTCCACACCTCTCTCCTCCCTCCCTCCCCTTCCCTCCCTCCCATCCTCCCAATGCTTGTTTGAGATGGGTGCTACATTGTTTCGAAAAGCACCACTAACAGATCGCAGTGAGAAGCACTAAATGACCGTGGTCGTGAGAAGCACTAAATGACCGCGAATGTAGCAAAAACAGCACTTTAAACCACTTTAAACCACTGTTTTCAAGTAGTCTTTTTTATTGCAAGTCACTTAACATACACAGATCAACATGGGGCCTCTATGCTCGTGGGCCACCGGGGCAAGTGTTGCGAAACAGCACTTGGAGTGTGTCTGGGGGAGAGAGAGAATGGGGGGGGTCTGAGAATGGGGACTGGGGAGGGGGACAACAGGGGTCGTTGCGGAGGGGGCTTGGTGGTGGGGGAAAGAGGGGTACTGGGAAAATGGGAGGTCCCCCTTCACCCCTCAACCCCTTCCTTCCCACCTCCATCCCCACTCCCTCCCCCCCTCCTCCCCCTCCCTCCCCAACTCCCTCCCCCTCCCTCCCCACCTCCCTCAAACCTCCCCCCTAACTCCCCCCCTCCCTCCTTCCCTCCATCCCTCCCTCCCCCAATCAATCCACCCTTCCATCCCTCTCCCCCTCCCCCCTCCTTCCATCCTCCCTCCCCCCTCCCGGTTACAATAGAAACCCTACGGGGACGGGCCCAACGGGGAAAGAGGGGTACTGGGAAAAGGGGAGGTCCCCCTCCCTCCCCTCCACCCTACCCCCTCCCCCCTTCCCCCTCCCCTTCCCCCCTCCCCTCCCCCCCTCCCTCCCCCTCCCCTCCTCCCTCCACACCTCCCTCCCCCCCTCCCGGTTACAATGGAAACCCTATGAGGACGGGCCCAACGGGGAAAGAGGGGTACTGGGAAAAGGGGAGGTCCCCCTTCCCCCCTCAACACCTTCATCCCCCCTCCTTCCCACCTCCATCCCCACTCCCTCCCCCCCTCCTCCCCCTCCCTCCCCAACTCCCTCCCCCCTCCCCCCTAACTCCCCCCTCCCTCCATCCCTCCCTCCCCAATCCCTCCCACCCTCCCTCCACCCTTCCATCCCTCTCCCCCCTCCTTCCACCCTCCCTCCCCCCCTCCCGGTTACAATTGAAACCCTACGAGGACGGGCCCAACGGGGAAAGAGGAGTACTGGGAAAAGGGGAGGTCCCCCTCCCTCCCCCCTTCCCCCATCCCATCCCCCCTCCCTCCCCTCTCCCTCTCCCTCCCCCTTCCCCCTTCCCCCCTCCCCTTCCCCCCCTCCCCCCTCCCTCCCCTCCCTTCCTCCCTCCACACCTCCCTCCTCCCTCCCTCCCCCTTCCCGCCCTCCCCTCCTCCCGGTTACAATGGAAACCCTACGAGGACGGGCCCAACGGGGAAAGAGGGGTACTGGGAACAGGGGAGGTCCCCCTCCCTCCCTCCCCCCTACCCACCTCCCTCCCCTCTCCCTCCCCCCCTTCCCTCCTCCCTCCCCCCCTCCCCTCCCCCCTCCCATCCCCCCCTCTCCCCCCTCCCTCCCCCCTCCCTCCCCCCTACCCCCCTCCCTCCCCTCTCCCTCCCCCTCCCCTCCCCCCCTCCCTCCCCTCCTCCCTCCCCCTTCCCTCCCCCAACCCTCCCCCTTTCCTCCCCTCCCGGTTACAATGGAAACCCTACGAGGACGGGCCCAACGGGCCCACTCGGTCTAGTATACTACTAAAACTCTGCGGTCCAACATTCCGTATGTATGGATGTATATGTGTATGTACGCAAAGATTCCGAAGAGTTTCTGTCCATAACTTACAAACCCTACTCCTCCCTGACGGTACACCAAAGCGCTACGATTTTTGTACCGCCATATTCACCATTAACATGGGCAACTATTGTAAGTACTTTCGTTCAAATTGAAGCTACCTTTTTAAAGCTAGAGAGATATTAAAGTTTAAATTTTCATTTCTAACCCTTTTCTTGAAGGGGCTTCAGTGCGTGATGTCACAATGGCACCCGTGCACCAATGAGAGATCAGCTCGGTTTTAAATTTACATCTTCAGCTTGTGACGTCACAATGCTTGTGTGAGATTGTTGCAACATTGTTGCGAAAAGCAACTGCCAGTTTTTTAAAGTTGTGCAAGTCACTTAACATACACAGATCAGCATGGGGCCCCTATTCCCTCCCTCCCCCCCTTCCCCCTCAACCCCTTCCTCCCCACTCCTTCCCACCTCCATCCCCACTCCCTCCCCCCCTCCTCCCCAACTCCCTCCCCACCTCCCTCACCCCTCCTCCCCTAACTCCCCCCCTCCCTCCTTCCCTCCATCCCTCCCCCCCTCCCTCCACCCTTCCATCCCTCTCCCCCTCCCCCCTCCTTCCACCCTCCCTCCCCCCCCTTCTGGTTACAAAGGAAACCCTACGGGGACGGGCCCAACGGGGAAAGAGGGGTACTGGGAAAAGGGGAGGTCCCCCTCCCTCCCCTTCCCCCCTCCCCTTCCCCCTCCCCCCTAACCCTCTCCCTCCCCCTCCTCCCCTCCCCCCCTCCCCTCCTCCCTCCACACCTCCCTCCTCCCTCCCTCCCCTCCTCCCGGTTACAATGGAAACCCTACGAGGACGGGCCCAACGGGGAAAGAGGGGTACTGGGAAAAGGGGAGGTCCCCCTCCCTCCCCCCTTCCCCCATCCCATCCCCCCTCCCTCCCCTCTCCCTCCCCCTTCCCCCGTTCCCCCCTCCCCTTCCCCCCTCCCTCCCCTCCTCCTTCCACACCTCTCTCCTCCCTCCCTCCCCTTCCCTCCCTCCCATCCTCCCAATGCTTGTTTGAGATGGGTGCTACATTGTTTCGAAAAGCACCACTAACAGATCGCAGTGAGAAGCACTATGCGACCGCGAATGTTTCAAAACAAGCACTTAAAAAGCACTTATCTTTTTTTAAAGTATTTTTTTTTATTGCAAGTCACTTAACATACACAGATCAGCATTGGGCCCCTATGCTCGTGGGCCACCGGGGCAAGTGTTTCGAAAAAAGCACTGAGAGTGTGTCTGGGGGAGAGAGAGAATGGGGGGGGGGGGTCTGAGAATGGGGACTGGGGAGGGGGACAACAGGGGTCGTTGCGGAGGGGGCTTGGTGGTGGGGGAAAGAGGGGTACTGGGAAAAGGGGAGGTTCCACTTCCCCCCTCAACCCCTTCCTCCCCCTCCTTCCCACCTCCATCCCCACTCGCTCCCCCCCTCCCTCCCCCCTCAATCCCAACCTCCATCACCACTCAGCCCCTAACTCCCCCCCTCCCTCCTTCCCTCCATCCCACCCTCCCGCACTCCCTCCCCCCTCCCTCCACCCTTCCATCCCTCTCCCCCTCCCCCCTCCTTCCACCCTCCCTCCACCCCTCCCGGTTACAATGGAAACCCTACGGGGACGGGCACAACGGGGAAAGAGGGGTACTGGGAAAAGGGGAGATCCCCCTCCCTCCCCTCCCCCCTCCCCCCTGCCCCCTCCCCCCTTCCCCCTCCCCTTCCCCCCTCCCCTCCCCCCCTCCCTCCCCCTCCCCTCCTCCCTCCACACCTCCCTCCTCCCTCCCTCCCCCCCTCCCGGTTACAATGGAAACCCTATGAGGACGGGCTCAACGGGGAAAGAGGGGTACTGGGAAAAGGGGAGGTCCTCCTTCCCCCCTCAACCCCTTCATCCCCCCTCCTTCCCACCTCCATCCCCACTCCCTCCCCAACTCCCTCCCCCTCCCTCCCCCCTCTCCCCTAACTCCCCCCTCCCTCCTTCCCTCCATCCCTCCCTCCCCAATCCCTCCCCCCCTCCCTCCACCCTTCCATCCCTCTCACCCCTCCTTCCACCCTCCCTCCCCCCCTCCCGGTTACAATTGAAACCCTACGAGGACGGGCCCAACGGGGAAAGAGGAGTACTGGGAAAAGGGGAGGTCCCCCTCAATCCCCTCCTCCCTCCCCTCTCCCTCCCCCTCCCTCCCCCTCCCCCCCTCCCCCCTCCCTCCCCTCCCCTCCTCCCTCCACACCTCCCTCCTCCCTCCCTCCCCCTTCCCGCCCTCCCCTCCTCCCGGTTACAATGGAAACCCTACGAGGACGGGCCCAACGGGGAAAGAGGGGTACTGGGAAAAGGGGAGGTCCCCCTCCCTCCCTCCCCCCTACCCACCTCCCTCCCCTCTCCCTCCCCCCCTTCCCTCCTCCCTTCACCCCTCCCCCCTCCCATCCCCCCCTCTCCCCCCTCCCTCCCCCTACCCCCCTCCCTCCCCTCTCCCTCCCCCCCCTCCCCTCCCCCCTCCCTCCCCTCCTCCCTCCCCCTTCCCTCCCCCAACCCTCCCCCTTTCCTCCCCTCCCGGTTACAATGGAAACCCTACGAGGACGGGCCCAACGGGCCCACTCGGTCTAGTATACTACTAAAACTCTGCGGTCCAACATTCCGTATGTATATACGGAAGATTCCGTATGTTTGTACGGAAGATTCCGAAGATTTCTGTCCATAACTTACAAACCCTACTCCTCCCAGACGGTACACCAAAGCGCTACGATTTTTGTACCGCCATATTCACCGTTAACATGGGCAACTATTGTAAGTACTTTCGTTCAAATTGAAGCTACCTTTTTAAAGCTAGAGAGATATTAAAGTTAAAATTTCTCATTTCTAACCCTTTTCTTGAAGGGGCTTCAGCGCGTGATGTCACAATGGCACCCGTGCACCAATGAGAGATCAGCTCGGTTTTAAATTTACATAATTTTTTTTCTGACCTTTTTTTTCAAGGTCTTCAGCTTGTGACGTCACAATGCTTGTGTGAGATGGTTTGCAACATTGTTGCGAAAAGCAACTGCCAGTTTTTTAAAGTTGTGCGAGTCAATTAACATACACAGATCAGCATGGGGCCCCTATTCCCTCCCTCCCCCCCCTTCCCCCCTCAACCCCTTCCTCCCCACTCCTTCCCACCTCCATCCCCACTCCCTCCCCCCCTCCTCCCCAACTCCCTCCCCACCTCCCTCACCCCTCCTCCCCTAACTCCCCACCCTCCCTCCTTCCCTCCATCCCTCCCCCCCTCCCTCCACCCTTCCATCCCTCTCCCCCTCCCCCCTCCTTCCACCCTCCCTCCCCCCCTTCTGGTTACAAAGGAAACCCTACGGGGACGGGCCCAACGGGGAAAGAGGGGTACTGGGAAAAGGGGAGGTCCCCCTCCCTCCCCTTACCCCCTCCCCCATCCCCCTCCCCCCTAACCCTCTCCCTCCCCCTTCCCCCCTCCCCTCCCCCCTCCCCTCCTCCCTCCACACCTCCCTCCTCCCTCCCTCCCCTCCTCCCGGTTACAATGGAAACCCTACGAGGACGGGCCCAACGGGGAAAGAGGGGTACTGGGAAAAGGGGAGGTCCCCCTCCCTCCCACCTTCCCCCATCCCATCCCCCCTCCCTCCCCTCTCCCTCCCCCTTCCCCCTGTTCCCCCCTCCCCTTCCCCTCCCTCCCCTCCTCCCTCCACACCTCTCTCCTCCCTCCCTCCCCTTCCCTCCCTCCCATCCTCCCAATGCTTGTTTGAGATGGGTGCTACATTGTTTCGAAAAGCACCACTAACAGATCGCAGTGAGAAGCACTAAATGACCGTGGTCGTGAGAAGCACTAAATGACCGCGAATGTAGCAAAAACAGCACTTTAAACCACTTTAAACCACTGTTTTCAAGTAGTCTTTTTTATTGCAAGTCACTTAACATACACAGATCAACATGGGGCCTCTATGCTCGTGGGCCACCGGGGCAAGTGTTGCGAAACAGCACTTGGAGTGTGTCTGGGGGAGAGAGAGAATGGGGGGGGGGTCTGAGAATGGGGACTGGGGAGGGGGACAACAGGGGTCGTTGCGGAGGGGGCTTGGTGGTGGGGGAAAGAGGGGTACTGGGAAAATGGGAGGTCCCCCTTCACCCCTCAACCCCTTCCTTCCCACCTCCATCCCCACTCCCTCCCCCCTCCTCCCCCTCCCTCCCCAACTCCCTCCCCCTCCCTCCCCACCTCCCTCAAACCTCCCCCCTAACTCCCCCCCTCCCTCCTTCCCTCCATCCCTCCCTCCCCCAATCAATCCACCCTTCCATCCCTCTCCCCCTCCCCCATTCTTCCATCCTCCCTCCCCCCTCCCGGTTACAATAGAAACACTACGGGGACGGGCCCAACGGGGAAAGAGGGGTACTGGGAAAAGGGGAGGTCCCCCTCCCTCCCCTCCCCCCTCCCCCCTTCCCCCTCCCCTTCCCCCCTCCCCTCCCCCCTCCCTCCCCCTCCCCTCCTCCCTCCACACCTCCCTCCACACCTCCCTCCCCCCCTCCCGGTTACAATGGAAACCCTATGAGGACGGGCCCAACGGGGAAAGAGGGGTACTGGGAAAAGGGGAGGTCCCCCTTCCCCCCTCAACCCCTTCATCACCCCTCCTTCCCACCTCCATCCCCACTCCCTCCCCCCCTCCTCCCCCTCCCTCCCCAACTCCCTCCCCCCTCCCCCCTAACTCCCCCCTCCCTCCATCCCTCCCTCCCCAATCCCTCCCCCCCTCCCTCCACCCTTCCATCCCTCTCCCCCCTCCTTCCACCCTCCCTCCCCCCCTCCCGGTTACAATTGAAACCCTACGAGGACGGGCCCAACGGGGAAAGAGGAGTACTGGGAAAAGGGGAGGTCCCCCTCCCTCCCCCCTTCCCCCATCCCATCCCCCCTCCCTCCCCTCTCCCTCTCCCTCCCCCTTCCCCCCTTCCCCCCTCCCCTTCCCCCCTCCCCCCTCCCTCCCCTCCCCTCCTCCCTCCACACCTCCCTCCTCCCTCCCTCCCCCTTCCCGCCCTCCCCTCCTCCCGGTTACAATGGAAACCCTACGAGGACGGGCCCAACGGGGAAAGAGGGGTACTGGGAAAAGGGGAGGTCCCCCTCCCTCCCTCCCCCCTACCCACCTCCCTCCCCTCTCCCTCCCCCCCTTCCCTCCTCCCTCCCCCCCTCCCCTCCCCCTCCCATCCCCCCCTCTCCCCCCTCCCTCCCCCCTACCCCCCTCCCTCCCCTCTCCCTCCCCCTCCCCTCCCCCCCTCCCTCCCCTCCTCCCTCCCCCTTCCCTCCCCCAACCCTCCCCTTCCCTCCCCCAACCCTCCCCCTTTCCTCCCCTCCCGGTTACAATGGAAACCCTACGAGGACGGGCCCAACGGGCCCACTCGGTCTAGTCTATATACTACTAAAACTCTGCGGTCCAACATTCCGTATGTATATGTGTATATACGGAAGATTCCGAAGATTTCTGTCCATAACTTACAAAGTACTTTCGTTCAAATTGAAGCTACCTTTTTAAAGCTAGAGAGATATTAAAGTTTAAATTTTCATTTCTAACACTTTTCTTGAAGGGGCCAAACCCTACTCCTCCCAGACGGTACACCAAAGCGCTACGATTTTTGTACCGCCGTATTCACCATTAACATGGGCAACTATTGTAAGCACTTTCGTTCAAATTGAAGCTACCTTTTTAAAGCTAGAGAGATATTAAAGTTTAAATTTTTCATTTCTAACCCTTTTCTTGAAGGGGCTTCAGCGCGTGATGTCACAATGGCACCCGTGCACCAATGAGAGATCAGCTCGCGATGGACAAGCGGCTGCTATTGGGTGTTTACTACTTTAAATTTACATGATTTTTTTTCTGACCTTTTTTTTCAAGGTCTTCAGCTTGTGACGTCACAATGCTTGTGTGAGATGTTGCAACATTGTTGCGAAAAGCAACTGCCAGTTTTTTAAAGTTGTGCGAGTCACTTAACATACACAGATCAGCATGGGGCCCCTATTCCCTCCCTCCCCCCCCTTCCCCCCTCAAACCCCTTCCTCCCCACTCCTTCCCACCTCCACCCCCCCTCCCTCCCCCCCTTCCCCCCTCCCCTCCCCCCTCCCTCCCCCTCCCCCTCCACCCTCCACACCTCCCTCCCTCCCCCTTCCCTCCCTCCCCTCCTCCCGGTTACAATGGAAACCCTACGAGGACGGGCCCAACGGGGAAAGAGGGGTACTGGGAAAAGGGGAGGTCCAGCTTCCCCCCTCAACCCCTTCCTTCCCACCTCCATCCCCACTCCCTCCCCCCTCCTCCCCCTCCCTCCCCAACTCCCTCCCCCCTCCCCCTCCCCCTAACTCCCCCCCTCCCTCCTTCCCTCCATCCCTCCCTCCCCAATCCCTCCCCCCTCCCTCCACCCTTCCATCCCTCTCCCCCCTCCTTCCACCCTCCCTCCCCCCTCCCGGTTACAATTGAAACCCTACGAGGACGGGCCCATCGGGGAAAGAGGGGTACTGGGAAAAGGGGAGGTCCCCCTCCCTTCCCCCTTCCCCCTCCCCTCCCCCTCCCTCCCCCTCCCCCCTACCCCCTCCCTCCCCTCCCCTCCTCCCTCCACACCTCCCTCCTCCCTCCCTCCCCTTCCCTCCCTCCCCTCCTCCCGTTTACAATGGAAACCCTACGAGGACGGGCCCAACGGGGAAAGAGGGGTACTGGGAAAAGGGGAGGTCCCCCTCCCTCCCCCTTACACCCTCCCTCCCCCCTCCCCTCCCCCCTCCCTCCCCCTCCCCTCCTCTCTCCACACCTCCCTCCTCCCTCCCTCCCCCTTCCCTCCCTCCCCTCCCGGTTAAAATGGAAACCCTACGAGGACGGGCCCAACGGGGAAAGAGGGGTACTGGGAAAAGGGGACGTCCCCCTCCCTCACCCCCTCCCCTCCCCCCTCCCTCCCCCCTACCCCCCTCCCTCCCCTCTCCCTCCCCCCCTTCCCCCTCCCTCCCCCTCCCCTCCTCCCTCCCCCTCCCCTCCTCCCTCCACACCTCCCTCCTCCCTCCCTCCCCCTTCCCTACCTCCCCTCCTCCCGGTTACAATGGAAACCCTACGATGACGGGCCCAACGGGGAAAGAGGGGTACTGGGAAAACGGGTGGTCCCCCTCCCTCCCCCCTTCCCCCCTCCCTCCCCTCTCCCTCCCCCTTCCCCCTTCCCCCCTCCCCCTCCCCTCCCCCCTCCACACCTCCCTCCTCCCTTCCCTCCCCCCCACTCCCCTCCCGGTTACAATGGAAACCTTACGAGGACGGGCACAACGGGGAAAGAGGGGTACTGGGAAAAGGGGAGGTCCCCCTCCCTCCCCCTTCCACCCTCACCCCTTCCCCCCACCCCTCCCCCTCTCCCTCCCCCCCTCCCTCCACCTCCCCCCCTTCCCCCCTCCCCCTCCCTCCCCCTCCCCTCCTCCCTCCACACCTCCCTCTTCCCTCCCTCCCCCCTCCCTCCCTGCCTCACGGTTACAATGGAAACCCTACGAGGACGGGCCCAACGGGGAAAGGGGTGTGCTGGGGAAAGGGGGGGGGAGAGTAAGAGTGTATCTGGGGGAGAGAGAATGGGGGGGGTCTGAGAATGGGGACTGGGGAGGGGAACAACAGGGGGCTTGGTGGTTTGGGAAAGAAGAGTACTGGGAAAAGGGGAGGTACCCCTCCCTCCCCACTCTCCTCCCTCCCTCATCCCTCCCTCCCTCCCGTCCCAGCAGCGCTGACCGCCGGGAGGTGTAGTCGCCGTCGCCTCTCCTGCTGTTTGATTTCATTTATAAGAAAGACATTTATTTAAAATGAGGAATGTGATTTTCATTAAGTTTGATTTTATTTATTTTAAAAAAGCTGATGCTCTATAGATAAGTTTATTTCCTTTTCAACAAAGAACGCTGTTTATTTTAAAGTAAAATAGACCCTCCCCCCACCCCCCTCCCTCCCCTCTCCCTCCCCATCCCCCTCCCCTCCTTCCCCCTCCCCTCCCCCCTCCACTCCACCCTCCCCTCCCCCCCTCCCTCCCACTTCCCTCCCTCCCATCCTCCCGGTTACAATGGAAACCCTACGAGGACGGGCCCAACGGGCCCACTCGGTCTAGTCTATATAATACTAAAACTCTGCGGTCCAACATTCCGTATGTATATACGGAAGATTCCGTATGTATATACGGAAGATTCCGAAGATTTCTGTCCATAACTTACAAACCCTGCTCCTCCCAGACGGTACACCAAAGCGCTACGATTTTTGTACCGCCGTATTCACCATTGACATGGGCAACTATTGTAAGTACTTTCGTTCAAATTGAAGCTACCTTTTTAAAGCTAGAGAGATATTAAAGTTTAAATTTTCATTTCTAACACTTTTCTTGAAGGGTCCAAACCCTACTCCTCCCAGACGGTACACCAAAGCGCTACGATTTTTGTACCGCCGTATTCACCATTAACATGGGCAACTATTGTAAGTACTTTCGTTCAAATTGAAGCTACCTTTTTAAAGCTAGAGAGATATTAAAGTATAAATTTTCATTTCTAACCCTTTTCTTGAAGGGGCTTCAGTGCGTGATGTCACAATGGCACCCGTGCACCAATGAGAGATCAGCTCGGTTTTAAATTTACATCTTCAGCTTGTGACGTCACAATGCTTGTGTGAGATTGTTGCAACATTGTTGCGAAAAGCAACTGCCAGTTTTTTAAAGTTGTGCAAGTCACTTAACATACACAGATCAGCATGGGGCCCCTATTCCCTCCCTCCCCCCCTTCCCCCCACACCCCTTCCTCCCCACTCCTTCCCACCTCCATCCCCACTCCCTCCCCCCTCCTCCCCAACTCCCTCCCCACCTCCCTCACCCCTCCTCCCCTAACTCCCCCCCCCTCCCTCCTTCCCTCCATCCTCCCCCCCTCCCTCCACCCTTCCATCCCTCTCCCCCTCCCCCCTCCTTCCACCCTCCCTCCCCCCCTTCTGGTTACAAAGGAAACCCTACGGGGACGGGCCCAACGGGGAAAGAGGGGTACTGGGAAAAGGGGAGGTCCCCCTCCCTCCCCCCTTCCCCCATCCCATCCCCCCTCCCTCCCCTCTCCCTCCCCCCCGTTCCCCCTCCCCTTCCCCCCTCCCTCCACACCTCTCTCCTCCCTCCCTCCCCTTCCCTCCCTCCCATCCTCCCAATGCTTGTTTGAGATGGGTGCTACATTGTTTCGAAAAGCACCACTAACAGATCGCAGTGAGAAGCACTATGTGACCGTGAATGTTTCAAAACAAGCACTTAAAAAGCACTTATCTTTTTTTAAAGTATTTTTTTTTATTGCAAGTCACTTAACATACACAGATCAGCATTGGGCCCCTATGCTCGTGGGCCACCGGGGCAAGTGTTTCGAAAAAAGCACTGAGAGTGTGTCTGGGGGAGAGAGAGAATGGGGGGGGGGGGTCTGAGAATGGGGACTGGGGAGGGGGACAACAGGGGTCATTGCGGAGGGGGCTTGGTGGTGGGGGAAAGAGGGGTACTGGGAAAAGGGGAGGTCCCACTTCCCCCCTCAACCCCTTCCTCCCCCCTCCTTCCCACCTCCATCCCCACTCCCTCCCCCCTCCCTCCCCCCTCAATCCCAACCTCCTTCACCACTCAGCCCCTAACTCCCCCCCTCCCTCCTTCCCTCCATCCCACCCTCCCCCACTCCCTCCCCCTCCCTCCACCATTCCATCCCTCTCCCCCTCCCCCCTCCTTCCACCCTCCCTCCCCTCCTCCCGGTTACAATGGAAACCCTACGGGGACGGGCCCAACGGGGAAAGAGGGGTACTGGGAAAAGGGGAGTTCCCCTCCCTCCCCTCCTCCCTCCCCTCCCCCCTACCCCTCTTCCCCCCTCCCCCTCCCCTCCCCCCTCCCTCCCCCTCCCCTCCTCCCTCCACACCTCCCTCCACACCTCCCTCCTCCCTCCCTCCCCCCCTCCCGGTTACAATGGAAACCCTACGAGGACGGGCCCAACGGGGAAAGAGGAGTACTGGGAAAAGGGGAGGTCCCCCTCCCTCCCCCCTTCTCCCTCCCCTCCCCCATCCCCTCTCCCTCCCCCTCCCTCCCCCTCCCCCCTACCCCCCTCCCTCCCCTCCCCCCTCCCTCCCCTCCCCTCCTCCCTCCACACCTCCCTCCTCCCTCCCTCCCCCTTCCCGCCCTCCCCTCCTCCCGGTTACAATGGAAACCCTACGAGGACGGGCCCAACGGGGAAAGAGGGGTACTGGGAAAAGGGGAGGTCCCCCTCCCTCCCTCCCCCTACCCACCTCCCTCCCCTCTCCCTCCCCCCCTTCCCTCCTCCCTTCCCCCCTCCCCTCCCCCCTCCCATCCCCCCCTCTCCCCCCTCCCTCCCCCCCTACCCCCCTCCCTCCCCTCTCCCTCCCCCCCTCCCCTCCCCCCCTCCCTCCCCTCCTCCCTCCCCCTTCCCTCCCCCAACCCTCCCCCTTTCCTCCCCTCCCGGTTACAATGGAAACCCTACGAGGACGGGCCCAACGGGCCCACTCGGTCTAGTATACTACTAAAACTCTGCGGTCCAACATTCCGTATGTATGTGTGTATGTACGGAAGATTCCGAAGAGTTTCTGTCCATAACTTACAAACCCTACTCCTCCCTGACGGTACACCAAAGCGCTACGATTTTTGTACCGCCATATTCACCATTAACATGGGCAACTATTGTAAGTACTTTCGTTCAAATTGAATCTACCTTTTTAAAGCTAGAGAGATATTAAAGTTTAAATTTTCATTTCTAACCCTTTTCTTGAAGGGGCTTCAGCGCGTGATGTCACAATGGCACCCGTGCACCAATGAGAGATCAGCTCGGTTTTAAATTTACATCTTCAGCTTGTGACGTCACAATGCTTGTGTGAGATTGTTGCAACATTGTTGCGAAAGGCAACTGCCAGTTTTTTAAAGTTGTGCAAGTCACTTAACGTACACAGATCAGCATGGGGCCCCTATTCCCTCCCTCCCCCCCCCTTCCCCCCTCAACCCCTTCCTCCCCACTCCTTCCCACCTCCATCCCCACTCCCTCCCCCCCTCCTCCCCAACTCCCTCCCCACCTCCCTCACCCCTCCTCCCCTAACTCCCCACCCTCCCTCCTTCCCTCCATCCCTCCCCCCCTCCCTCCACCCTTCCATCCCTCTCCCCCTCCCCCCTCCTTCCACCCTCCCTCCCCCCTTCTGGTTACAAAGGAAACCCTACGGGGACGGGCCCAACGGGGAAAGAGGGGTACTGGGAAAAGGGGAGGTCCCCCTCCCTCCCCTCCCCTCCCCCCTCCCCCTCCCCCCTAACCCTCTCCCTCCCCCTTCCCCCCTCCCCTCCTCCCTCCACACCTCCCTCCTCGCTCCCTCCCCTCCTCCCGGTTACAATGGAAACCCTACGAGGACGGGCCCAACGGGGAAAGAGAGGTACTGGGAAAAGGGGAGGTCCCCCTCCATCCCCCCTTCCCCCATCCCATCCCCCTCCCTCTCCTCTCCCTCCCCCTTCCCCCCGTTCACCCCTCCCCTTCCCCCCCTCCCTCCACACCTCTCTCCTCCCTCCCTCCCCTTCCCTCCCTCCCATCCTCCCAATGCTTGTTTGAGATGGGTGCTACATTGTTTCGAAAAGCACCACTAACAGATCGCAGTGAGAAGCACTATGTGACCGTGAATGTTTCAAAACAAGCACTTAAAAAGCACTTATCTTTTTTTTTTTTTTTTTTTTTAATTTTTTTTTATTAAAAGTACGGTAAATTACAATAATACAACAGGTATATCTTAATACATTTTTTATACCGCTTCCTTTTTTTGAGCTTTAAGAAAAAGATAGAAGTAAAGAAGTGAAGAAAGAAAGTGCGCAAGAGTCGTGAAGTGCAAGAGAGTGTTGGGAAAAGAAAGCCCCTTGGAAAAGAAGTTAGAGAAGGAAGTAAAGTAAGAAAGTAGACCCTAGAAAAGAAAGAAAAAAAAAAAAAAAAGTAGAAACAATCGCTCTATTATAACATTAAACTCCGCAGGAAGGGGACTACCAACCAAGTCTGTTTTGTTGTTTTACCTCCCGTTACCAGGTCCTGATACCATTTATTTATTTATTTATTTGTAAAATTACTATTGCACCTCATGCTTGTAATAGGTCCAGAAACGTAGACCACGTCTTTTGGAATTGGTCTGCTTTACCTGCTAAGAGGAATCTCATCTCTTCCAAATGTAGTGTTTCAAACATATTTGATATCCACATTTTTATTGTTGGTGTGGGCGCATTTTTCCAGAATTTCAGTATGAGCTTTTTTCCCATTATTAGCCCGTAATTAAATAAATTCTTCTGAAACACGTTTAATTCAGGGTTACCTTCCGATATTCCAAAAATGATCCATTCTGGTTTTGGTACCAGTTTTATTTTGATTAATTTTGAAAAAATATCAAATATTTCATACCAGAATTTTTGGATTTTTGTACAAAAAACAAAAGAATGCGCTATAGTAGCTTCTTGACACAGACATTTATCACAAATTGGTGAAACATTCGGGAAGATTTTATTTAATTTAGTTTTTGAATAATATAATCTATGTAATGTTTTGAATTGGATGAGCGTATGTCGTACGTTGATCGAACATTTATGCACCTGTAGTAAATGATTATCCCAACTCTCTTTTGAAATTTTTATAGCTAATTCTTGTTCCCAGTCTCTTCTAATTCCATCTGTTGTGGGTATTGCTATGTTTAAAATGATATTATATAAATACGATATTAGATTAGCTGATTCCGCCTTTGTCTTCATTGCTTCATCCAGTAAGTCGGATGGCATATTATAATAATCTTTTGTATATTTTTTCAGATAATCACGAATTTGAAGATATTTAAAATATTGGTTATTTTTCAAATTATATTTCAGTTGTATTTGTTGAAATGATAGTAATTTTCCCAATTCATACAAATCTTCGAGCGATTTAATTCCCATTCTTTCCCATTGTATAAATGATTTGTCTATAATTGATGGTTTAAACGATGGATTATTGACTATTGGTATTAAAAGAGATAAGTTTCTTAATTTTAGATTCTGTTTTATTTGTTTCCATGTTCTAATTGTGCTATGTATAATTGGATTTTTATTATAATTTTTATTATTCAGATTTATTGGTGAGAGGATAGTCGCTCCTATATTACTCGGGGAGCAGTCCCCTTTTTCCATTAAGATCCAGGCCGCCTGATGGGCAGAATTGTCCAGCAGGTGAATCATATTTTTAATATTTACTGCCCAATTATAATACATAAAGTTAGGGAGCGCTAGACCCCCCAACTCTTTTCGTTTATTAAGGTGTGCTATTTGTATTCTATGGGATTTATAATCCCATATAAAATTTGTAATATCTGAGTCCAATTTTTTGAAAAACCTTTTAGGAAGATATATAGGTATTGATTGAAATAGGTATAGGATTTGTGGTAAGAAAATCATTTTTATAGCATTTATTCTGCCTATTAAGGACATCGGAAGTGTTTTCCAGAATTTAATCAAATTATTTAATTTCTTAAGTAGGGGATTATAATTGGCTTTAAACATATCCTGGTAATTTCTAGTAATTTCAATTCCCAAATATTTGAATTTTTCTGTAGCTATTTTAAAAGGGAATTTCCGGAGGTGTGTTGAGTCTTTTGGATTTATCGACATAATTTCACTTTTGTTCCAATTTATTCTATATCCTGAAAAGGATCCAAAGTCCTCAATTAAATTTAATATGTTTGGTATACTAATTTGTGGTTTTGTGATGTACAGTAGTACATCATCGGCATATAGGGATATTTTGTTATTCGAATATTTTGTGTTATAACCATAAATATCCGGGTGTGTTCTTATTTTTTCAGCAAGGGGTTCAATTACCAAAGCGAATAACAACGGTGATAGTGAACATCCTTGTCTATTGCCCCTTGATAGTTCAAATTTCGAGGATAATATATTGTTAGTTAATATTCTAGCCGTAGGTTTGTTATATAATAATTTTATCCATGCGATAAAGTTCTCTCCCAATTGAAATTTTTGCAATACTTTAATCATATAATCCCATTCTACTTGATCAAACGCTTTTTCTGCATCCAGTGAGATGATAGATAACTCTTGGTCATGAGGTTTATGTGAGTGCATTATGTTAAGCAAACGTCTCAAATTATTGAATGAGTGTCTCTTAGATATAAATCCTGTTTGATCCTCATTTATTAGTCTACTAACGTACCTGCTTAGTCTAATGGCTAGTGTTTTCGCTATTATTTTTTGATCCGTATTTAACAAAGCAATAGCTCTATATGATCCTGGTTCTTCTATATTTTTATCTTTTTTAAGTATTAATATAATCGTTGATTCTGCTAGTGTTTCAGGTAAGCTTTGCTCTTTAAAAGCATATGTATACATTTTCTGTAATCGTGGAATAACTATGTCGTAAAATGCTTTATAAAATTCATTGCTGAATCCGTCTGGTCCTGGTGTTTTTCCATTCTTTAGTGTTTTTATTGTGTCTTCTATCTCCTTCGAAGTAATTTGTGCTCCCAGTTCCTCTTGTTCCCTCAGTGCTAATTGTGGTAGGTTACAATTATCTAGGAATTCTGAAATTTTATTATTATTGTCTATTAACGTTTTAGATGTGTATAAATTCTGGTAAAATTGAGCAAATCTTTTATTAATATCCTTGGGTAATGTTAATAATTCCCCTCTATCTGATTTAATCTTTAATATTGCATTTTCTTTTTCCCGTTTTTTCAATTGGCGTGCTAGAAGTTTGTGGGGTTTGTCCCCAAATTCGAAGTGTTCTTGTTTTGTAATTTGAAATAGTGTTATAACTTTCTCTGACAATAATTTATTTAGCTTGAATTTCAATAATAGGATTTTATTATGTTTATCCATAGTTGGATCTTTAGCATTATCTGTATCTAATTGTTTTATTTGTTCTTCTAAATGTCTTTGATCATTCTTATTCTTTTTATTTTGATAAGCTTGAAATGAAATAATGACTCCTCTGATAAATGCTTTGAAGGATTCCCATAATAACGTGGGGGATATATCTGGTGTATCATTTATCTCAAAAAATAGGTCCATCTGTTTTTTTAGATATATACTCCCTTGTGGGTCTTTTAAAATTTGCGAGTTAAACCTCCAAAATGATTTATTCATAGACATTCCTTCTAGTTTTAAAACAAAAGTTAACGGAGAGTGGTCTGAGATCGCATTTATGTGGTATTTAGGGTTCATAGAATGCTGAATTAATTTTGTATCCACAAGAAAATAGTCTATCCGTGAGTATGTTTTATGCACCGTTGAATAAAACGAATAATCCCTTCCCGTCGGATTTGCAATCCTCCACACATCTGCTATATTTGTGTTTTCCATATATGTGTGTAAGAGTTCACTGGGAAAAGGGGAGGTCCCCCTCCCTCCCCCCTTCCCCCATCCCATCCCCCTCCCTCTCCTCTCCCTCCCCCTTCCCCCCGTTCACCCCTCCCCTTCCCCCCCTCCCTCCACACCTCTCTCCTCCCTCCCTCCCCTTCCCTCCCTCCCATCCTCCCAATGCTTGTTTGAGATGGGTGCTACATTGTTTCGAAAAGCACCACTAACAGATCGCAGTGAGAAGCACTATGTGACCGTGAATGTTTCAAAACAAGCACTTAAAAAGCACTTATCTTTTTTTAAAGTATTTTTTTTAATTGCAAGTCACTTAACATACACAGATCAGCATTGGGCCCCTATGCTCGTGGGCCACCGGGGCAAGTGTTTCGAAAAAAGCACTGAGAGTGTGTCTGGGGGAGAGAGAGAATGGGGGGGGGGGGTCTGAGAATGGGGACTGGGGAGGGGGACAACGGATCATTGCGGAGGGTGCTTGGTGGTGGGGGAAAGAGGGGTACTGGGAAAAGGGGAGGTTCCACTTCCCCCCTCAACCCCTTCCTCCCCCCTCCTTCCCACCTCCATCCCCACTCGCTCCCCCCCTCCCTACCCCCTCAATCCCAACCTCCATCACCACTCAACCCCTAACTCCCCCCCTCCCTCCTTCCCTCCATCCCACCCTCCCCCACTCCCTCCCTCCACCCTTCCATCCCTCTCCACCTCCCCCCTCCTTCCACCCTCCCTCCCCCCTCCCGGTTACAATGGAAACCCTACGGGGACGGGCCCAACGGGGAAAGAGGGGTACTGGGAAAAGGGGAGATCCCCCTCCCTCCCCTCCCCCCTACTCCCTCCCCCCTTCCCCCCTCCCCTTCCCCCCTCCCCTCCCCCCCTCCCTCCCCCTCCCCTCCTCCCTCCACACCTCCCTCCTCCCTCCCTCCCCCCTCCCGGTTACAATGGAAACCCTATGAGGACGGGCCCAACGGGGAAAGAGGGGTACTGGGAAAAGGGGAGGTCCCCCTTCCCCCCTCAACCCCTTCATCCCCCCTCCTTCCCACCTCCATCCCCACTCCCTCCCCCCCTCCTCCCCCTCCCTCCCCAACTCCCTCCCCCCTCCCCCCTAAATCCCCCCTCCCTCCTTCCCTCCATCCCTCCCTCCCCAATCCCTCCCCCCCTCCCTCCACCCTTCCATCCCTCTCCCCCTCCTTCCACCCTCCCTCCCCCCCTCCCTGTTACAATTGAAACCCTACGAGGACGGGCCCAACGGGGAAAGAGGAGTACTGGGAAAAGGGGAGGTCCCCCTCCCTCCTCCCTCCCCCCTTCCCCCTCCCCTCTCCCTCCCCCTCCCTCCCCCTCCCCCTACCCCCCTCCCTCCCCTCCCCCCTCCACACCTCCCTCCCCCTTCCCGCCCTCCCCTCCTCCCGGTTACAATGGAAACCCTACGAGGACGGGCCCAACGGGGAAAGAGGGGTACTGGGAAAAGGGGAGGTCCCCCTCCCTCCCTCCCCCCTACCCACCTCCCTCCCCTCTCCCTCCCCCCCTTCCCTCCTCCCTTCCCCCCTCCCCTCTCCCATCCCCCCCTCTCCCCCCTACCCCCCTCCCTCCCCTCTACCCCCCTCCCTCCCCTCTACCCCCCTCCCTCCCCTCCTCCCTCCCCTCCCCCAACCCTCCCCCTTTCCTCCACTCCCGGTTACAATGGAAACCCTACGAGGACGGGCCCAACGGGCCCACTTGGTCTAGTCCTTAATAATATTCAATGATTCCATTTCTACTGCTCTTTGATGAAAAGAGATCCAAAGACTTGCAATGCAGTGGGATCTCTTTTCCTGTCTCCGCTGCCTGAACACAGGAACACCTTATTATTAAACTGATTTCCAGTTGTAGATTCTCACCCAAAAGGGAGCATTCTCTCCACATCTTGCATGTTCCAATTAAGTCCCTTCTTGCTATTGTAAACCATACTAGATGTAAACTTAACCTGTCCAGCTAATTCCAGTTAAGCAGCTGTCTATTCCATGTACTAGTCTTTTCTAAAATGCTTAACATGCATTTGCATTCTTCTTTAAACAAGGAAACGAAAACTAAACACAATCCAGATGTGGTCTCATCAATATCCTGCATAACTGCTTGTCTATTCATTCCCCCCCAAGCAGAAACAATAACATTCTGTTAGCTTTCGTAATTATTTGCAGTACTTCCAGACCAGCATTTTAGCTTAGTTTAGTTTAGAGATACAGCGCGGAAACAGGCCCTTCGGCCCATCGGGTATGGACCGACTAGCGATCCCCGAACACCAACTCTATCCTACACACACTAGGGACAATTTACATTTATTCCAAGTCAATTTACCCATAAACCTGTGCAACTTTAAGGTGTGGGAAGAAACCGGAGATCTTGGAGAAAACCCACGCAGGTCACGGGGAGAACGTAAAACGCCGTACAGACAGCACCCGTAGTTGTGATCGAACGCGGGTCCCTGGTGCTGTTAGGCAG